>NW_027602260.1:0-42843 GCF_053455715.1 Rhinoraja longicauda
AGATGGTGAAGAGTAAAACCACAGACCTCCTCCTGCTCTCCATCTCCGGGTCACTGCGCTTCTCCCCCTTGCTCTGACCCCTCAGCCCCTGACGGACCCGACTGGCCACTAAAATGTGCCGGACTGTCAGAGCGTTGAGCAGCAGGATCACAACGAAAGGGAGGAGCGGAGTTAAAACCGTTTCCAGCCAGTCAAATGCCACCCACCCGGGGTCAGTGGAATAACTGTCCACCGTGACACAGCCCCACGGGACATTGTCGATGATTGTCCAGGGTTCCTGTGTGAAGTAGCGGGGAACGTTTTTCAGACACAGCAGAACGCCGGCTGTTGCGAGAACCGCAGCCGCACTTTTCCCGGTGCAATATTTTGTTTTCAGCTTCTGGCAACAAATGGCGACAAAGCGATCAAAGGTGAAAGTGACGGTGAACCAGACAGAACAGTCTGTAGATGCCATCGTCAGTACTTCGATAACACTGCACACAGGGGTGATGGACAGGAAACTCCAATAAAAGTAATGGTATCGGATCTGAAACAAAATGACCTCGGTGATCAGGGTGAGTAGATCGGCCGCTGCCATGGCCACCAGGTAGCGAGTGGTGCAGGTGGAGAGGCCGCACTTTCCCCGGGACAGGATCACAATCGCCACTAAATTCACTGCGGAAAGAGAAGGGGACGGACACTGGGCATCACTGAACACGGTCTCCGGGGCTGAACACCGGCTCCACTTTCAGCTAGAGATCAGGAGTGTTGGAGTCGGTGCGCGACTGCAGGTTTAACAATGTCAGACCCGGCTCCGACTGTGCCCGACCTGCCTGCTTCAGGGGAGAGGAGATAAGGCGACGGGCGGGGTAAAGGGCGGGGAGGGAACGAGCAGCCTCCCGCTACAATAGGCGGAATGGTCCTGTCTACAGTTAACCCTGCTCGCAGTCTCTGATGGGGCTGGTTTCACAGACTTAACCGTGACCGGCCGCGTTTAACCAGGGCTCTGGGAACTCGGCATCTGATGGGGACGAGGAGGGTTCCAGAGGGAAGGCAGGGACAACTTAGGGTCCGGCAGCAGAGTGGCTCCGTTAATGGATTCATTCCACAGTGAGTTCAGTTCGGTAACAACACACGCCGGTAGATCCGCGGCCACTGGTTCAGGAGATCGATCCAATTATTGACCAACAGGCGGTGGAATCCGATTGTGACAGACTCCACAGTGAAACGTGTCCACAGGAGCGGGTGTTCACTCTGATCAATAACTCAGACGCAGTGAACTTCACAATGTAAACCCTTCCCAGTCACACCTTCCCGGAGAGCTGCCTGTCCCGAGCACTGGGAAAACTCTGGGCAAGGTCCCACTGAAGGCAAGAACAACATTCTAGTGGGTCCCGGCAGTGGGAGAAAGAGAGGGTTAGTTTCGGCTGTCTGAAAGTAAGAAAAACCATAGCGTTAATTCAATGATATTTCTCTGAGAGGATTGATTTACTTCACATATTCTTGTACAACGGTCATCAGTTGGGAATCATGTAACACGATAAGAATTAGGTTAACACCGGTTAACAGACGGAGTTATAAAACTTGAATTGTTCTGCTCACTTACCAGGGACTCCAACGGCAGCAATGATCACGTACAAGATTTTCTCTACGTCCACATATTCCCAATAATGGTGCCCCATTTTCTCTGCCCAGCGACGTGTCCACGTGAGCCACCGTTAATCTCTCCGAATTGAAATGCCGGGGCAGAACACTCCCGGAGATTTTATACCATTTTCCGTCTCCACCGGGACAACGAAGTTTCAACAGAGTTAAAATATAGAGATTTTGAAATGATTCGCAAACAGATGACATCAGCCAAATGAAATCCCTGCTGAGACAGGTCGTGATTTATTCAGGGAATTGATTGAGAAACTCCAAAGACTGGGAATGGTGGCGATGCTGAGGGATGGAAATTGGGAGCGGCATTGCTACAGCAAATGGGATATTTCTTCAAACTCCATCTGGTCCAACTCTCCGCCTTATGTTGTTTGTCTGATTTCATTCAATCCGCTTTACTCAATAAGGCAATCCCAAATTCCAGGGACCCTCTCAGGGCTTCTGGTGCCCAGTTTGAAGGTGGACTGGGCGACGTTTGTCCACAGGTTGAGGAATTAGATCAACAGATTACCTCGCACTAAAGTGGCCCCGTCCACTCTGCTTCACCACTCAATATGATCGCGGCTTAACTGACTGCAACCTCACCCCCACACTCCCGGCGAGGCTGGTAACCATTCACTCCTTGCTTGCCTGCAGTGGGTCTGATTTTGCGCCGGGACAATAACATTCTCTGCCTTCGTCACCTCTGAGCAGGAACGACCGAAAGACTCACGACACTCAGAGAACAGAAACATTGTGGCTTCAGAATTGTCCGAAACCCAAATATAACAGCGAATGATGCGGCACATCTCCCTCCTCCCTTTCTCTCTCCCTCCATCCTTACTGCTGTCGCTCTCTATGAACTATCACTCTCTCCTACCATCTCTAATCTTCCTCTCGGCTCCGCCATCTCTCTGTCAACCGCTCTCTCCTAACCCCCCCTCCTTCTCACTCCCATTGCATTTATCCCTCCGTTTCTTTCTATCTATCTGACCCTTCCATCGCTCCGTTTTGCCAACCCACGCGATCTGAACTCCGCTCTCTTTTCATGTTCCCACTCTCCCTTTGTTACTTAACTCTCCCTCCATCTCTTCTTTCGTCTTCTCCGCTATCTCTTCCTTTCAGCACTGTACTCCCTATCTGTCTCTCTCTTTTCCCCAACACTCCTCCTGCTCGCCCTCACCTCTCTCTCCAAGGCCTTTATTGCGAAGTGCGGTTAAAACGGCCAGCCACCATGGAATGTCTCTCTACCCCGTTCCCTCACACTTCAATAGCCCTTCCAGGTGAGGCTGATGTTCACATGCACCTCATCTAACCCCTTCTATTGCACGCGGTGTTCCAGATATGGTTTCCTTTGCATCGGCGTGGTCAAGTGGAGACTCGGCGACCGTTCGGCCCAACACTTACCGTCGTTCCGTCAAGGCCTCCAGGATCTTCCCGTTGTAACTCGTCTTCCCACACTGACCTTCCTGTCCTTTGCTTCATCTATTGCCAGACTGAAGCTACATGCAAACTGAAAGAACGCCACTTCATATTCCGCCCTTGGTGCCTTGCAACAATAGACAATAGACGATAGACAATTGGTGCAGGAGGAGGACATTCGGCCCTTCGAGCCTGTACGCACCACCATTCAATGTGATCATGGCTGATCATTCTCAATTACTACCCCATTCCTGCCTTCTCCCCATACCCCCTGACTCCGCTATCATTAAGAGCTCTATCTAGCTCTCTCTTGAGTGCATTCAGAGAATTGGCCACCACTGCCTACTGAGGCAGAGAATTCCTAATGGTATGAACTTTGAATTATCCAATGTTAGGTAACAAAGTGCAAATTCCCACTCCCCCCTCGCTCTTCCTCGTGCTTCATCGGGACTCGCACCAATACATCCCCTCCACCACATCTTCAACCGATATTACTTCCTCTTTCTCTATAATTCCATCCTGCTCAACCCTTACCTCGCACCTGACAATGAAAACGGTATTCATCCGCTCATCGTTCAACTCGCTTTGTCCTGCTGTTCCCCCGTCCCACCACAATCAGTCTGAAGAAATGTGCCGAACCGAAACTTCACCCATCCATGTCCTTAGCAGGGTTAGCCAGTTCGGCGTGCCCTCTACAACTCTCACCAACATCTACAGATGCACCATAGAAAGTATTTTATCAAGATGCAGCACAGCTTGGTTTAGGAACAGCTCCATACAAGAACGCAAGAAATTGCTGCGAATTGTCCAGACCATCACACAAAGCAACCTCCCATATATTAACTCAGTTTATAAACCACGCCGCCTCGGCAAGGCCAGCAGCATAATCAAGGACGAGTTGCACCATTGCCACTCCTGCTTCTCCTCTCTCCCATTATGCAAAATGTATAGAAGTGTGAAAATGCACACCTCCAGTTTCAGGGTCAGCGTCTTCCCAGCTGTTATCAGGCAACGGAATCATCCCACCACAACGAGAAAGCAGTGCTGAACTACTATCTACCTCTTTGTTGACCCTCGGACTATACTTGATCGGATTTTGCAGGCTTTACTTTGCACTGAACGTTATCCCCTTATCATGTATCTATACTCTGTAAATGGCTCGACTGTAATAATGTATTTTGTTTCCACTGACTGGGTGGCATGCAACAAAACCTTTTCACGGTACCTCGGTACACGTGACAATAAACTGCACTGAACTGACATACTCAACTAGATTTCTCCAGAGGTGCAGCCTGACTCGCATTGGATATTGATTGTGTGTGACAGTGCGAGTGTGCGAGTCCGTGCAAGAGTGTGTTAGCACGTGTGTGCGAGTGTGAATGTGTGAGATTGTGCAAATGAGACGCTGTGTGTGTGTGCGTTAGTGTGTGCGGTTGCAGGAATTTCAATGATACATTACTATCACGTACCCAGGTAGAGTGAAATGCTTAGTTTTGCAGACAACCCGGTAACATCATGTAGCAGACCTCACCTAGGCAGTACAAAAGTGTCGCCACATTTTGACGACGACAGTTACAAACGCTCCCTGCCGCCGCACGGCGGGTCGCCCCCTTCGTTCTCGGCGGCCTTCCTCGCTCTCCGACGGTCCACCTCGCTCTCTGCGGTTCCTCGCAGCTCCCACCTCGCTCCCGAGGCGTGGTTCTCATCGCCATCCTCGGTGGGCGAGCCGGGCCGCCGCGAACATCCAAGGATACACTCAATCCGAAAATGTGCACGTGTGCATGCGGGTCTGCGTGTGAGAGAGCGGTAGAGTATGTAAGAGTGCCGATATTTGTGTGTGTGTGTGTCTGTTTGTGCGTGTGCGTGTGAGTGCATCACTGTGGTGTAGTACTGATGGAATAACATATTGTATGGTAGTACTGATGGAGTGACATGCTCCAGTGTTGTACTGATGGAGTGTAACACTGTGGAGTAGTACTGGTGTAATGACGTACTGTGGGGGTGTATTGATGGAATGACACACTGTGGGGTAGCACGGATGTAATAGCACATTCTGTTGGAGTGACGCAGTAATACTGATGGACTGACACGCTGTGCGGTAGTACTGTTGCGATCAAAAACTGTGGTGAAATAGTGATGGAATTACACACTATGGAGTCGCAACGATGGGTTAGAACACCGTGGGGTAATGCGGATGGAATGGCAGATTTGAGGTAGTCCTGATGGTGTGAAACACTTTGGGGAGTACTGATGGAAGACAAAACTGCGGAGAGTACTGATGGAATGACACGTTCTGGGTTGCACTGGAGCGACATGATGTGGGGCAGTACCGATGTAGTGTAACAATATGGAGTTGTATTGATGCAGTGAGACACTGTGTGGTTTCACCGACGGAGTGACACACTGAGCGGTAGTACTATGGTGATGACAAACTGTGGTGTAGTACTAATGCTGTGACACACTGTTTGGTAATACTGATGGAATGACACAATTTGTGGCATCACTTATGGAGTGACCCACTGGGATAGTCCTGATTGAATGATAAACATCTGGTAGTGCTAATGGCGTGAGACATGGTGGAGAAATACTAATAGAGTGAAACTGTGGGGAATTACTAATGGAGTGACACAGTGAGATAGGGCTGATGGTGTGACATACTGTGGGGAATAATGATGGAGTGACACTGCAAGGAAGTACTGATGGTTGACACTGTGGGTAGTACTGATGGAGTGACACGCTGCGTGGTAGTACTGATGGAGTAATAATGGATTGTTCTGATGGAGTGTTGCACGCTGGCGTAGTACTGATGCAATGATAACCCGAGTTATATTCCTGATGGTGCGATGCTCAATGGGCAAGCACTGATGGAGTGGCACAGTGTAGGGTAGTACAGATAGAGTAACAAACTATATTTTATTACTGATGCAGTGGCACACTGTGGGCAGTGCTGGTGGAGTGACACATTTTGTGGTAGTACTGATGGAATGGCACACTATGTGGCAGTACTGATGCAATAGCATACTGTGGGAGAGTACTGATTGTGTGATACCCTGCGGTGTAGTACTGTTGGATAGACATATACCAGAGTAATACTGGTGGATTGAAACACTGTGGGGTAGTACTGATGGAAGGACTCATTGTGTAGTACTGATGGAGTGACACACCGTTGGATAGTACTGATAGAGTGACACAGTTTGGTGTATTATTGATAGAGCGACACAGTGTGCGGTTGTACTGATGGAGGAACAAGCGATATGGTAGTACTGATGTCGTGGCACACTGTCGGATAGTATTAATGGTGTGAAACTAAATTGGGCGGTACTGATGTAATGATACATTATAGTACTGATGGAAGGACTCAAAGTGTAGTTCTGATGGAGTGACACATTGGGGGAGAACTGATGGAATGACGCACTGTCGGATAGTACTGTTGGAATAACTATCCATTTGCTAGTACTGATGCAAGGGCATTATATGGGATAGTACCGAATGAATGACACGTTGTGATGCAGTAATGATGGAGTAACCGACGATGTGGTAGTACTGATGGAGTGACACGCTGTGGGATGATACTTATGGATTAGAATCCTGTGGGGTAGTAGTGAAGGACTGGTATATTTTAGGGTAGTACTGATATAGTGACACATTCGATGGTATTATTGAAGGGGTGAAAAACTGTGGGCACAACTGATGAAATTACATACTTAAGGTGGCACTGACAGAGTGAAACACCGTCAAGGAAGAAATGATGGAATGACATACTGTGGGGTTGTATTGATGAGAGTGACACGCTCTTTGATACTTCTAATGGAGTAACATGTAGTACTGATGGAGTGACAGACTGTGAAGTAGTATTGATGGAGTAACCTAACGTAGGGTAGTGTTGAAGTAATGGCACATTCTGGGGTAGTTCTGATGGTGTGACACACTGTGCGGTAGTACAGTTGTTGTGACATAATGTGGGATGGGATTGATGGAGTGACACTGTGCGGTAGCACTGATGGAGTGACGCACTGTAGGGTAGTACTGGTGTAATGGTGTACTGTTGAATAGTACTGATGGAGTGACGCACTGTGGGGTAATACTGGTGTAACGGTATACAGTGGGATAGTACTGATGGAGTGACGCACTGTGGGGTAATACTGGTGTAACGGTATACAGTGGGATAGTACTGATGGAGTGACATCGGCGAGACTAAGCGAAACCTCGGCGATCGTTTCGCTGAACAGTCCCACACAGTTCTACCTGATCTCCTGGTTGCTCAGCACTTTAACTCACCCCCGCTCCCCCATTCCCAATTTGAACTTTCTGGGCATCCTCCATTGTCAGAGTGAGGCCCAGCGCAAATTGGAGGAACAGCACCTCATACTTCGCTTGGGCAGCTAACATACCAGCGATATGAACATTGACTTCTCTAACTTCAATTAACCCTTGCTTCCCCTCTCTCTCCATCCCTCCTCCTTCCCAGCTCTCACACCAGTCTCGCTGTCTCCAACAAAATTCTATCTCTTTCCCGCCACCTCGCCGACATCAGTCTAAAGTAGGGTCTCGACCCGCAACTCAACGATGCTGCCTCTCTCGTTGAGTTACAACAGCATTTTGTGTCTACCTTCGATTTAAACCAGCATCTGCATTTCTTTCCTGCACGAAGTACAAGGCACGGCAGGACTTTCGGCTAATAATAGCTGTGCCGAACAGGAGACGTCCAACCTTACCGGCCTGCTCACAATGCATATCCCTTCATTACCTGAAAATCTGAACTTGTCTTAAATATCACTATTGTATCTGCCTCCAACACCAGTGGAGTGGGTGGGAAGATTTTAGGACCCGTTTACAGGATGATGTGACAGAGTACTTATACATGCACGATGAAATAGGCATATGTTGTCATGGCTTTGTGAAGTGAAGGTCGAGTTTGATAAATTTGCTGGAATTATTTCAGACGTAAATAGCAATACAGCCAAAGGAGAGACAGTAGATGTTGTTTACTTTGATTTTCAGAAAACCTTTGACCAGGTGTCACAAGATGGCTGCTTAGGAAGTTGAGAGCCCACGGTGTCAAAGGGCAGATATCAGCATGGATAACTGGTTGGCTGGATGGCAGAAGACAAAGAGTGGCAATAAAGGGGGATTTTTTTCTAGTTGGCGAAGAGTAACTAGTTGAGAACTTCAAGGATCGTTGTTTGTCCGCTACTCCACGTTTTATATTATGATTTGGACGAGGGGATTGAAGGCTTTGTGGCCGAGTTTGCGGATGTTACGAAAAGAGGTGGAAGGTAGGTAGTTTAGAGAAAGCATGGACTCCGCAGAAGGACTTAGACATGTTGGGGGAATGGGCAGAGAAGTGGCAGATGGAATATAGTGTAGCAAAGTGCGGAGTACTGCATTTTGGTAGTGGGAATAATGGCGTAGACTATTGTCTAAGTGGGGGGAAATCCATAAATCGGAAGTGCAAAGGGACTTGGGAGTGCTGGTTAAGGATTACCAAAATTTTAATCTGCAAGTTGAATCGGTGAGAATGGTTAGCCATGATCACATGGAAGGGTGGTGATGGCTCGAAGGGCCGAATGGCCTACTCCTGCACCTATTGTCTATTGTCTATTGTCTAATGGAAGCAAACTCAACGCTTGCATTTATTTCAAGGGGACTTGTATACAGAAACACGGATGTAATGTTGAGGCTATACAAGGCGCTCGGAAGGCCGCATTTGGAATATTGTGAGCAATTCTGGGCACCATATCAGAGGAGAGGTGTGCTGGCTCTGGAGTGGGTTCAGAGGATGATTACAAGAATGATACCAGCAATAGTTTAACCTATGGTGAGCGTTTATCGGCACTCGGCTTGCACTCGGAGTTTACCATATCTTTGCCTCTTACAATTTGATATCGATCTATCTGGTGAATGGCCGATCTCCGGTGTTCCAGATTAATCCGTCCAACGTCTGGCTGTTCTTATGCTCCAGACGATGTTCTTGTAAACGTCTTGAGCACAATTTCCGAAGCGCCCATATCCTTCCTGTACTAGAGCGAACATAACTGCACACAATACTGCAAAAGCGACCGAAGCAAAGTTCTCTAAATTGAATGTTGACATCTGACTCGTATTCAAAGCCTCCGTCAAATATAGCAAGCGTTCCACATGGCTCATTTATAACTCTGAACATGCTGCCACGATCTGTGAGTTACGCACTGGAACCTTAAGATCCAACTTCAGCAATGCTGATGCTCCGATGCACTGTTGTACATACATTGAGGGCTGCTCTATCTCAATGTTGTAGTGTGCATACACAGGAGGACGCTGTGACAGTATATTGCTACTGTACATGCACTGAGGTGCGCTGTGTGTGGATGTTGCCGTGTGCTGCTGATGTTCATCCAGGGGAGGGCGCCATGACAGTATATTGCTACTGTACATGCACTGAAGTGCGCTGTGTGTGGATGTTGCCGTGTGCTGCTGATGTTCATCCGGGGAGAGCGATGTGACAGTACATTGCCACTGTACACCCACTGGGGTGCGCTGTATGTGGGTGTTGCAGTGTGCTGCTGATGTTCATCCACGGGAGGGCGCTGTGACAGGATATTGCCACTGTACACCCACTGGGGTGCGCTGTGTGTGGATGTTGCAGTGTGTTGCTGATGTCCATCCAGGGGAGAGCGATGTGACAGTCTATTGCCACTGTACATGCACCGAGGTGCGCTGTGTGAGGATGCTGCAGTGCACTGTTAAAATATAACACTAAGTACAAAAGTCATAGCAGCAGAATTAGGGCACCAAGGCCCATCGAGTCCACACCGGCATTCTATCATGGCTCACCTCTCGTTCCCACTCAACTCCATTCTCCTACCGTCTTCCCGTAATTGTCGACACTCTTACGAATCACGACCATGTCCAGCTCCGATTTAAAAATACCCAATCACGGTTTCTACAGCTGTCTGTGGCAGAATTCCAAAGATTTACTACCTTCTTACGATATAAATCCCTCGTCATCTCATTTGAAATGTACGTCCTTTTATTCTGAGGCTAGTCAAAGGGTGGTGAATCTGCGGAATGCTGTAACAGGCGACTCTGGATGCCGTAATTGGGGAATTAACAGGTTTTTAAAATTGAGGATTGGCAGGTCCGTGATTAGTAAGAGTGTCAAAGTTGGGGTTGGGTTTGAGTGGGAAAGATAGGGCAGCCATGATCGAATGGCGGATCAGACTCGGTGAGCCTAGTGACTTACTCAAATGGCGTATGAACTTATGAACTCATTACTAACTCCGGGATTGGACGGAGTCTATAGACATAGAAAACAGAAAATGGTTGCAGGAGGATGCCCTTTGGCCCTTCGAGCCAGCACCGCCATACACTGTGATCATGGCTGATCGTGCACAATCAGTAACCTTTGGCTGTATTCTCCACAAATCCCTTGATTCCGCTCGCCCCTGGAGCTCTAACACTGGTCGCTATTCAAGGATTCGACAATTGACACGAACGACGACGTCAAACTTTTACAAATGCCATGAGAAAATGTGTGCAGAAATGCGATTCCCGACGCAGTCTAGCTATCTCTTTATCCAGCTAATTGCTATGAGCCACGCTATATCTCTAGCTATCTAGCTGTCTAGCTATCTAACTATGTGGCTATCTAGCCATCTCGATCTGTAGCTATCAATATAGTTGTATATATCTACCCAACTAGCTATCTAGCTAAGGTAGACAAAATGCTGGAGTAACTCAGCGGGTCAGGCAGCATCTCAGGAGGGGAGGAATGGGTGACGTTTCGGGGGTCGAGACACTTCTTCAGACTGATGTCTGCGGACGGGACCGGACAAAGATAAGATATAGACGGAGACAGGAAGACTGGTGGGAGAACTGGGAAGGGGGAGGGGATTGAGAGGGAAAGCAGGGACTATCTGAAGTTAGAGAAGTCAATGTTGATACCGCTGGGGTATAAACTGCCAAAGCGAAATATGAGGTGCTGTTCCTCCAATTTACGCTGGGCCTTATTCTGACTGACAATGGAGGAAGCCCAGGACAGAAAGGGCAGATTGGGAAGGGGAGGAGTAGTTGAAGAGCTGAGCCACCGGGAAATCAATTTGGGTGAGATGGATTGAGCGGAGGTGTTCAGCGAAACCATGGCCGAGCCTGCGCTTGGTCTCGCCGATGTAGAGAAGTTGACACCTGGAACAGCGAATACAGTTGATGAGTTTGGAGGAGGTGCAGGTGAACCTCTGCCTCACGTGGAAAGACTGATTTGGTCCTTGCATGGAGTCGCGGGGGGGAGGTAAAGGGACTCCCCCCTCGAACTACACCTTCCCTTTAACTCCCCCCTCGACCTACACCTGTTCCTTTACCCCCCCCCCCCCCGACCAACACTTGTCCCTTTACTTCCACCCTCGACCACCACCTGTCCTTTTACCTCTCCCCAGCTAGCTTTCTAACCGGCTCGCCAAATAGCCATCTAACTTTCTAGCGATCTCGCCACCAGCCGTCTTCCCATCTTAGCTAATTATCTAAACATATAGCCATTTAGTTAGCGATCTAACTGTCTCGCTGTCTCACTTGCTAGGCAGCTATCTATCCAGCTAGTTCAGACGAGATCTCCCTCTCTCACGAGGCCCACTGAGGATGAGCGAGAGAGTGCCCTCAAAGTGCAGCCTATCGGGCGAGATTGCTATCTTACTATCTATATATCCAGCTACCCATTCTTTCTAGCTGTCTAGCAATGCATGTCGATAGCTATCTAGGTACCTCGCTATCTTGCTATCGAGACAGCTCATACGCTATCTGGCAATCTATACTGCTGGCTAGCAATCCAGTTATCGAGATAGCTGGATTGATAGGTAAAGAGCTAACTCTTTTGGTAGCAACATAACTAGGTCACTAACTTGCCTGATGGCTAGAGAGATAGATAACTAGATAACTAGATTGTGAGCCAACAGCTTTGGCGGCCAGATAGCGGTTTAGCTTGATGGAGCTTTGCTAGATGGCTAGTGAGCTAGGCATCTAGCCAGCTATACCAGTAGATAGCTCACGAGCCACATCGCAAGAGAGTTTTATAGCGATTTATGAGCTATCTAGCTAGATCGAAATAAGTCTCTCTCGTTTTCCCTTTCACCCCCCCCCCCTCCCGAGAGCGAGCGAGCGAGATACCGCACTCCACAAAAAGCTGCCTACGCAACTAGCTAACTATTTTTGCAATGCAGAGATCCAGCTATCACACCATCCATCTGTCTAGTGTTCAAGCTATCTAGCAATGCAGGTATTTGGCTACCTAGAAAGCTAACACGCTATCTGGCTCTCTTTCCCGCTGGTAATCAATCTATATAACTTGATATCCAGCTTCCTAGCTGTCATGCTAACTAGCTAAACAGCTATCCACCTATGTAGGGAGCCTGCTACCTATCAATTTGACAATTCGTCCAGCTGTCTAGCTCTATAGCTAACAGACTAAATAGGTATCTATCTATCTGTCTATCTATCTATCTCCCTATCTAGCTATCCACCCAGCTATATAGCTATTTAGTCTTCTCGGAATTTGCCAAGCGAACGATCTTATTATCTAGTTAGCTATATATTTAGCTAACTACCTAGTTATCTATCCTGCTGGCTAGCAATCCACCTATTAGCTTTCCAGCTATCTAGCTAGCAGTCTAACGCAGTCTAAAGCAGTCTAGCAGTCCAGCTATCTAGCTAGCAGTCTAACATAGTGATTTAATTATAAAGCTATCTATCCAATTATCTCTGTAGCAATGAATCAAGCTATTTATTTCTTCAACTGGATATCTAGCTCTCTACCTACCTCCTATTGCTACCTAGCTATCTAGCCATTTAGCCATGTAGTCGTCTATCTATCTAGCTAGCTGCTAAGCTATGTAGCTATCTAGCCAGCTGGCCATCAAGCCTACTAGCAATCTACTCATCAAGCCATCTGACCACCCAGCCATCTGGCTTTATTCAGTTCACCATCTACCCAGCGAGCCAGCTTCCCATCTGACCAATTTCCCGAGTAGCCAGCTAGCCTTCCAACCGTCTAGCCAGAAAGCAATTTAGCCATCTAGTCATCCAGGCATCTAGATATATAGCCGGCGTGAGCGATCTATCTGTCATTTCAGCTTGCAAGGTAGCTATCTACAAACCTAGATATGACTAGATCTCCCTCTGTGGGCCTCGCGAGAGAGGGAGCGCACCACACAGAGAGCTGCCTATATCTCTAGCTAGCGATCTTGCAATCTAGTTATTCAGCTATCTACACATCCAGCTATCTAGCTTTCGAGTTATGCAATGCGGGTAGCTAGCTACCCAGGTAGCAAACTATGTTGCTATTTGTCCATCCTATTGGCTAGAAATCTAGCTCACTGGTTATCCAGCCATCTAGTTATCAGGCCAGCCAGCTACTACTGAATTCCAGTGAAGACAAGCCCAATCGTTACAAACTCCAGTAGTGGTCTCACCAGGGCCCGATACAACTGCAGAAGGGCCTCTTTACTCCTATACTCAAATCCTCTCGTTATGAAGGCCAACATGCCGTTTGCATTAGTGCGTTTTTCTGCTCGCTCTCATATTATAGACAATAGACAATAGGTGCAGGTGTAGGCCATTCGGCCATTCCAGCCAGCACCACCACTCAATGTGATCATGGCTGATCAATCGCAATGAGTACCCCGTTCCTGCCTTCTCCCCATAGCCCCTGACTCCGCTATCCTCCGCTATTGCAGCTTTCCATAATTAACTAGGGCAGACCTCAACATCCAGACATATGGTCACACCCAGTGTCGTCAGTCTGTTCCCCACTCCCTCTGTGTGGAATCTTTCTCCTCACTTCCCATTTGTTCCGTCAGGACCTTCATCCTGTTCTCCCGAACAGATAGACGGAACATCTCATTCCGACCCTCAGCCATACGCTATGCTACGCAGCACATCCCATGTTCTTTCCTGACAATCTCAGTGAACCATTTACCTATTTTATAATAATTCAGCTCCTTGTGCTCTACCTCAATGGGAGTAGGGCCGAAACGTCGAATTAGACCTGTTGCTTTCACAGACCTACTTGTCCAGATGAGTTCCTCCAAGATTCAAGATTCCAGGTTTAGTATATTTATTCCCTTTTGATACGAAACTTTTTTCTGGGTCGGTGGAAGATATTTGTTTTATCCTCCTCCATCACCTGCTGATCACTGTCCTTTGCCACAGTCTAAATTACAGCGCGGAAACAGGCCCTTCGGCCCATCGAGTCCGCTCTAACCAGCGATCCCCGCATATTAACTCAATCCTACATGCACTTGGCTCATACCAACCCAATTAACCTACAAACCTGTAGGTCTTTGGAGTGTGGAAGGCAACCAACAATCTCGGAGAAATCTCACGGGGAACGTACGAACTGCGAACAGACAGCACCGTAGTCGGAATGGTACCCGGGTCTTCAGTTGCAAGCGTTTTAAGGCAGCAACTCTACTTATGCGCCCATAGTTAGTATGTTAGCAACTGACACCAAACCAATATTTACAGATGGCGGCGAATACGTTGAAAGGCGCACGATTTCAAAACCGGGGCAGATGGTTCGTTCGGACGGACCGCTCACCGAGAATTGATCTTCGTGAAAGATGCCATCTGGCTTGATTGATGAAAATGTTGCCAGCACTCGAGGGCCTGGGCTACATGGCTTCGTTAGACAGGTTTGGACTTTATGCCTAGGAGCACAGGGGCCTGAGAGGTGACCTCTACAGGCGAAAAGGGTAAGAGAGGAATGAATGGAGTGAATGCACAGTCTATTTAACAGAGTAGGAAAATCAAGCACAATAGGGCATGGGTTTAAGGTGAGAGGTGTTAAAGTTTAATATAAACGTGAGGGGCAACTATTTCATTCAGAGGATTGAAGAAATGTGAAACGACCTGCCCAGAAACATGCTGAGGCACAAACAATGTGAAGGACATTTGGACGGGTACACGGTTTGGAAAGGTTTTCGGGGATATGGGCAAACCGAATTAGATCAGATGGTCCATTTTAATCGACACGTGGATGTTGGGCGGCACGGCCTGTTTCCGCGCTATATGTCTCCATGCTTTATGATCTCTGCCATCGGGATATATTAGACAGAACCATCGGGTGGTGGGTGAATACGCATTGATGAAACAGTGTTTCCCTGTTCAAAGCGGGTTATCCAACAGTAGAGATGCATTGTTCGGCTCGTAAACCGTGGTGGTCATCAGAGCCAATGCAGTCGCAAGGCATCCGCTTGCTTGAATTGAGCGCCCAGCCTGATTTGGAATCCTCTTATCCCTGTTTGACTTGCGGAGATCACACTTGTCCTTCGTGTTCCGTTCAGGGTCATCTTGCTTCAAAGCCTCAGATCAGGACATTAACCAAGTGTGAATCTCCCTTTTCATCCAAAGCATTCTGATTAGGACGAGACCTAAATGTCTCTATTGATAAACAGCCGTCATAAACAGCCGTCACGTGCATTTCTTGATGAAACCGAACACATCCTTCGACAGACCGCGGACCGCTGGTCTCAGGGCGTCCGGACGCGCGATATCATTCCGTGAGAAATCCTCGCATATTTTCCGATTTTATGTTCCTTGAGTTTTTGCACCAGACTGTCATTATTCCGGCTCCCGCTCCGGGGGAAACACTGTGCTGTTTGTGCGTCTCCTTTCATCAATCGGCAACGGTGCCCCGCCAGTTGAATCCCGAGCAGGTGGCCGGGGTTCGATTCCGATCACCGCAATATTCCCAATGCACGGGAAATCTGCCTTCAGAGAGCACAGATACTTAATTCAGATAGCAATTCATGCATAGACTCATAGAGTCATAGAATGATACAGAGTGGAAACAGGCCATTCGGCCCAACTTGCCCACACCGGCCAACATGTTCCAGCTACACGACTCCCACCTGGCCGCGTTTGGCCCATATGCCTCCAAATCTGTCCGATGCATGTACTTGTCTAACTGCTTCTTACATGTTTGGACAGTTCCTGCCTCAACGACCTCCTCTGGCAGCTTGTTCCATACATCCACCATCCTTTGCGTGAAAAAGTTACCCATCAGTTTCATACTAATCTTTTCCACATTCACCTTGAACCTATAAATGATGCAGGAAGGGGTTCTGGAGTAAAATGGATCCCATAAGCAATTATTATTCACTGTGAGGTCGTCTGTGCATCGGGATGGAATTTCCATTCCTGATCCGTTGCCTTGTAAACGGAAGTGCATCTTCCTGATGCCTTTATTGCAGATTCCTACCCCAGACGAGGACAGATCCCAACATGCCCAGATAACATTTAACACCAAGTGACGCCATTCTGTTCACCACCTGCTCTCTGTCTATTCCATTCAGTGGAACCTCTCTTCTCACTCCCCATCTGTTCCATCATGAGCTTTATCCAGTCCTCCCGTACAGGCAGACGGAACATCTTCACTCTGATCCCCAGCCATGCACTACGCTACACAGGAACATTCACATGTTGTTACTGATCGGCCCAATCATTTACTTTCCAACTTTCTAATCATTGATGCCTTGTGCTCCGTCTCATGGCCTCGAATCTTCAACTTACGTCAGCTGCTTCTACGGATGCTGCATGACCCGCTGAGTTATGTCTCTTTATTCAAGATTACTGCATTTGTATTCTCCTTTGACATGAAAGATTTGTATTGTTTGATGATGGAGATTTGTTTCGTCGTCCATTAACTGCTCATTATTGAGGTTTGCCGCAGTCTTTGTATGCAGCCCGGACTTCGATTGAGTTGATTTCCTGATAATTCGCTTTCATATTAACTCAATGTTCCGCAACGATTATGCAATCGGACCGATTACTGTGCATTCGCTCTGTAAAACTGCAAATAGCTTATTAAGAGTTCCACTTCATCGACTGAGGGCAGACCTAATGGAGACCCCTGGTCTCCTTAGACCACTGCTGTGTTGCTCTTTTCGTTGGTGCTTCGTTCTTAAATCTTTCTGAAAGCCAGCAGGAGCGACAAATGGAACGGCAGGCATACTTACTGGTCGTGTAGGCCAGAGTGCTTAAGCCCTGCCGAGGGGGGTGGGCTGGGGGAGAGAGAGAGATGTTGATTTTAGTTACCTGTGCATTCCTGAGGTGAGATTGGTTGAGTTCATCGCAAATGATGAACAGTACCATAGGGTTTGGTTCTTTTTTTTTTTTTAATATTTTTTATTTTTGAAAAGCATATGTACAAATAGAAATAAAAAAACACATTTGTTACAAAGTTCTTACATAGCTTCAATTTTTAAATTTTTGAAGAGAGAAAGTAAAAATGAAAAAAAAAACTATAAACTTGGGGAGAGAGAATAAGAGGGTCAAAAAAAGGATCTAACAATAAAAATTAAAGGGAGTAGATCCGGGAGACAATAACCACAGTTGTACATCCAACCCCTAACTCAAGTTTCAACTTTTAATTTAAATTTTTTATTTTAGTCCTGTGCCAAACCCATTTACTTTTCTAAAAATTCAATAAATGGAGACCATATTTTTAAAAACAACTCAGGTTTGTCGATTAAGGCAAACCTTATTTTTTCCAAATGCAGGGTCTCTGTCATTTCCGTAGTCCACATTTTAATTGTGGGGGTTATTGGTTTTTTCCAAGATTTAAGTATTAATTTTTTCGCAGTTATTAGACTGTAATCAAGAAAATGTGCCTGACTTGCTGTAAAATTTGTAGTATGTTCTGATAATCCTAATATAATTAATTTTGGATCCATATCTAATTTTTTATTAATAACTTTAGAAACTATTTTAAAAATCTCCAACCAGAAGTTTTGCATTTTTATACAAGTTACGAAAATACGAGTTAAATTAGCTTCTTGAAATTGACATTTATCACAAATAGGAGAGATACTAGGAAAAATCCTATTTAATTTCGTCTTCGAATAATGTAATCTATGTATTATTTTAAATTGTATTAAGGAATGTCTAGTATTCAATGAACATTGATGTATATGTTGTAAACTTTCATCCCATATATCTTGCATTATAAATTGATTCAATTCGTCCTCCCATGCTCGTCTATAAGATTCTGATGACGGAATGTCAGTGTCAAGGAGAGTATTGTAAATAAAGGATATTAATTTATTTGAATTATAATGTCGATTCAGGCATACATCAAGTGTTTCTGGACCTCTAAACTTATATTCTTGCATGTGTGATTTTACATAATCTCTAAGTTGTAAATATCTAAAATAATTATTAACATGTAATCCGTACTTCTGCTGTAAATCCTGAAAAGAAAGAAAAGTTCCCTTATGATAAAGATCTCCCACCCTTTTAATTCCATAACTTTTCCATTGAGCAAATCCTCTATCTAAGACAGACGGTTTAAAAGAAGGATTATTCGCAATAGGAAGGAAAACAGATAATTTACTCAATTTTAACGTAAGCTTTAATTGTTTCCAGGTACGGATAACACTGTGTATAATGGGATTACCTCCATATGTTTTTTTATTTAAATTTATTGGAGCTAAGAGGATCGCACCAATATCGAATGGTAAACAATCCTCTTTCTCCATCTTTAACCAATCCGGTTGTTGATCAGAATCATCCAACCAGCAGGTTATATTTTTAATATTAACCGCCCAATAATAAAATAAAAAGTTAGGTAAAGCAATTCCTCCATTAATTTTAGACTTACATAGATGTCTTTTATTTATTCTATGAGTCTTGTAGTCCCAAATAAAATTAGTAACAATTGAATCAATTTAAAAAAAAAACTTTTTTGGAAGATAGATCGGAATTGCTTGAAATAAGTATAGTAGCTGTGGAAGAAAGATCATCTTTATAGCATTACTACGACCAACTAATGATATAGGGAGTGTTTTCCAAAATTGGATATTTCTGTGTAATTTAGTGAGTAAAGGAGGAAAATTTAATTTAAATAAAGAAGTATATTTCCTAGTCACGTAAATTCCAAGATATTTAAACTTTTCATAGGCAATTTTAAAAGGAAATTGTTGAAGTATGGCCGGATTATGCTCCATTATTGGCATAATTTCACTTTTGTACCAGTTAATTCTATACCCTGAAAATGAACCAAATTGAGTTATGAGATTTAAGAAATTCGGAATGCTAATTTCTGGCTTTGTAATATATATTAATACATCATCCGCATATAAAGAAATTTTATTGGTTGTATGTTTAGTGTTATAGCCATGAATATCTGAATTTGATCTAATACTCTCAGCAAGTGGTTCTATAATAAGGGCAAATAGAAGCGGTGATAGTGGACATCCTTGTCTACAACCTCTAAGTAAATGAAATTTAGATGACAGCATTTGATTAGTTAATATTCTAGCTGTTGGGGATGTATATAAAAGTTTCACCCATGAACAAAAATTTTCACCTAGTTGAAATTTTTCCATCACTGAGAAAAGATAGGGCCATTCTACTTGATCAAATGCTTTTTCAGCATCTAGCGAGATGATTGCTAAATCTTCATTTAATAGTCTATTTGAATAAATTATATTGAACAAGCGTCTCAAGTTGAAAAATGAATATCGTTTGGCTATAAAGCCTGATTGATCGGGGTGTATCAATTTATCTATAACTAGACTTAATCTCTGAGCTAAGATTTTCGCTAATATCTTCTGATCAGTATTTAAAAGAGCTATCGCCCTATACGAACCAGGGTCTTCAGAATCCTTATCTTTTTTAGGAATGAGGATTATTGTTGATTCAGTCAGAGTTTGTGGCAATCTCTGTTGTTTAAAGGCGTGACTATATACAGTTTGCAAACGGGGAGAGATCAAACCACTGAATTTTTTATAAAATTCATTATTTAAGCCATCAGGGCCAGGAGTCTTCCCATTTTTCATAGATTTAATAGTCTCTTCAACGTCTTTCATAGTTATTTCTGCGCCCAATGAATTACTATCACTCACATTCAAACCAGGAAGGTTACATTCCTGCAAAAACCTTTGCATCTGCGCAGAAGTATCTGTTATTTTTGATGAATATAATGACTGATAAAATTGCAAAAATCTCTGATTAATATCCTTAGGTAGTTTAAGCAAATCTCCATTTTCTGATCTAATTTTATGAATTGTAGAATCATCTTCTAATTTACGGAGTTGACGTGCTAGCAATTTCTGTGGTTTATCTCCAAATTCAAAATGTTTTTGTTTAGTATATTGAAAAAGCCTTAAAATATGAGCTGAAAGGATATAATTTAACTTATATTTGAGAACTGCAATTTTATTATGTATTTCAATAGAGGGAGCGATGGCATTTGTTATGTCTAACTGTCTTATCTGACTTTCCAGGTCATTCTGTTCAGCTCGGTTCTTCTTGTTTTGAGACGCTTGAAAAGCAATAATACATCCTCTCACAAACGCTTTAAATGTTTCCCAAAGCAGGGACGCAGGTGTTTCAGGAAGGTCATTTGCATTAAAAAAAATCTCAAATTGCGCTTTAAGATAGTCATAACATGCTTTTTCATTTAAGATTTGCGGATTAAATCTCCAATTAGAATAAATACAAATAAAATTACTTATAAACCTTTAGAAATTAATGAAACCTTTTTTTTTAAAAATTCTGAATTATACGTCAGAATCACAAAAAGATACTAATGAGATAGATTTTTTTAGCACAAATAAACCTTCCTAAATTAAATTTAGAAGAACAGATGGGATTAGATATGCCTTTTTCATTAAAAGAGGTCAAAGAAGTGTTAATATCACTACAGAGTAATAAATCCCCAAGAGAAGATGGGTTCCCGCCAGAATTTTATAAAAAATTTAAATAATTATTAATTCCTCCTTTTATGGAGGTAATACAGCAGGCGGAAAGAACACATAACCTCCCAGAGTCTTTTACGACAGCGATTTTAACAGTAATACCAAAAAAAGATAGGGATCCTTTAAAACCAACATCATATAGACCTATATCTTTGCTGAATACAGATTATAAAATAGTAGCAAAAATTTTATCTAATAGATTGTCTAAGTATTTACCAAAATTAGTACATATGGATCAAACTGGATTGATTAAAAATAGACATTCTGCAGATAATGTAACTAGGTTACTTAGTATAATGCATTTGGCACAAAAGAGGAATGAAATAAGTGTAGCAGTAGCTCTGGATGCAGAAAAAGCATTTGATAGGTTAGAGTGGGATTTTTTATATAAAGTATTGGAAGAATATGGGTTAGGAACAACTTTTATAAACTGGATTAAAACTCTAAATGTGAATCCCAAAGCTAAGGTAGCGACAAATGGCCAAATTTCAACACCGTTTCAATTAAAAAGGTCAACTAGACAAGGATGCCCATTATCACCTGCTTTATTTGTCCTGGCGATAGAACCGTTAGCTGAACTAATTAGAACTGACCCAGATATTAAGGGTTTTAAAGTCAATCAGGAAGAATTTAAGATTAATTTATTTGCAGATGAGGTTTTGATACACTTAACAAAACCATTAGATTCGTTGCGCAAACTATCTTTTAGATTAGAAGAATATGGAAGAATATCAGGTTATAAAATAAATTGGGATAAAAGTGAAATTTTACCCCTTACTAAAGGAGATTACACTCAATGTCGATTACTAACCCAATTTAGATGGCCATTAATTGGTATAAAGTATTTAGGTATAAGAATTGATAATGATATGAAGAATTTATATAAATTAAATTATTTATTATTACTAAGAAAAATAAAAGAGGACCTTGATAAATGGATGACATTACCAATAACATTAATAGGAAGAGTTAATGCCGTTAAAATGAATATATTTCCGAAATTACAATATTTATTCCAAACATTACCAATACAAGTACCACAGAAGTTTTTTCAAGAGTTAAATAAATATGTGCGGAAATTTCTTTGGAAAGGTAAAATGTCAAGAATATCGTTGGAAAAATTGACATGGAAGTTTGATTCAGGAGGATTACAACTTCCGAACTTTAAGAATTATTATAAAGCAAACCAACTGAGGTTTATTGCATCTCTTTTTGAAGAAAAAAACCCGGCATGGATAAGAATAGAACTAGATAAAATAGGAGAAAATATACCAGAAGACTTTATATATAAATGGGAACCTAAATTGATACGGGGACTGAAAGAATCTCCATTATTAAAACACTTGATCGGATTATGGAATAAGGTAAATTTTGAGGATGAAACAAAAAAATCTTTATTAGGAAAGACAACTTTGATTCAGAATAGATTGATACCTTTTACAATGGATAACCAGCTTCTATATAGGTGGCATCAAAAAGGGATTAGATATATAGGTGATTGCTTTGAAAAAGGTATATTGATGTCATTTGAACAATTGAAAAATAAATATCATATATCAAATAATTCCCTTTTCTGTTACTTTCAATTAAGAGCTTATTTAAAAGATAAATTGGGTCAAACAATGTTATTGCCGAAATCTAAGGAAATTGAAAACCTAATTCAAAAAGGACAAATCATTTTTTTTACTTCTATTATATATAATCTAATTCAAAAAAGGCTCCTAAACAAGGAATTCATATATCAAGGCGAAAATGGGAAACGGATTTGAATATTAATATTGATGGAACAAATTGGTCAAAACTATGCCTTGACAGTATGAAAAATACAATAAATGTTCGGTTTAGATTAGTACAATATAACTTTCTGCATCAATTATATATCACACCACAAAAATTAAAGAGAATAAACTCAAGTTTATCTGACCAATGTTTTCGGTGCAATCAAGAAATTGGTACTTTGTTTCATTCTACTTGGTCCTGTTCAAAAATACAACCTTTTTGGACAAACTTAAGAAGCTTTTTAGAACAGATTATCGGAATACAACTTCCATACAACCCAAGATTTTTGTTATTGGGTGATGTTGAAGGAATAAGACCACAACTTAAAATGAATAAATATCAGAAAGAATTTATAAAAATTGCATTAGCAGTAGCCAAAAAACTATCGCAGTTATTTGGAAATCTGATTCCTATTTAAGTATGGACCTTTGGAATAATGAAATTTCTAACTGTATCCCACTTGAAAAAATTACTTATAATTTAAGGAACAAATATGATACTTTTTTAAATATCTGGCGTCCTTATCTACAAAAGAGGGGCCTATATATATAGAAGAATTGTTCATATTTACAATGGTTCTTTTGGGAGAGATGTATATACATATACAGTTTATTCTGTTTGGAATTCCATGGGGCGTGTGCAGGACCACCAACAACCAGGCAGTCTTTAATCTTTTTTTCTTTTCTTTCTTTTTCTTATTTGGGGTTAACATTTGAGAGGTTTTGCAAAATTATTGCAATTAATTTAATGCATATAACATCCATGGGGGGTCGCTAGAAGACTTTAATGCAAGGCCATCACTGCATTTAACATTGCAGTAGCCTGCAAAGTTATCCTAATACGATGCATTAGTCACGTTTAACATTTGAGAGGTTTTGCAGGATTATTATTGCATTTCACATCGCAGGGTGTTGCAATATTTCTTTAATGCAAGGCGATCACTGCATTTAACATTGCAGCAGCCTGAAAAGTCATCCTAATGCGATGCCGGGGGTAGTAAATACAATAATAATTCTATAGTAATAATAATTTATATTATTAATAATAATAAGAATTAATCAAAGATTGATTGATCGATCGGTGGGTGGGTGGATGGATGTCAGGGGGAACCGTACACCAATAAAGATTTTAATGGTACCATGCATTAGTTGCATTGAACATTTGAGAGATTTTGCATGATTATTACAATGATTTTAATGCGTTTAAAACCCCAGAACAGCTGCAATTTTGCTTTAATGCAAGGCCTGCGCTGCATTTAACATTGCAGGAGCCTGCACAGTTGTTCTAATGCGTTGCATTAATTGCATTTAACATTTGAGAGGTTTTGCAAAATTATCGCAATTAATTTTATTGCATTTAACATCCCAGGGGGTTGCAATATTGCTTTAATGCAACGCCAGCGCTGCATTTAACAATGCAGCAGCCTGCAAAGTTATCCTAATACGATGCTTTAGTCGCATTTAACATTTGAGAGGTTTTGCAGGATTATTATTGCATTTCACATCGCAGGGTGTTGCAATATTTCTTTAATGCAAGGCGATCACTGCATTTAACGTTGCAGCAGCCAGAAAAGTCATCCTAATGCGATGCATTTGTTGCATTTAACATTTGAGAGGTTTTGCAAAATTATTGCAATTAATTTAATGCATATAACATCCATGGGGGGTCGCTACATGACTTTAATGCAAGGCCATCACTGCATTTAACATTGCAGTAGCCTGCAAAGTTATCCTAATATGATGCATTAGTCACGTTTAACATTTGAGAGGTTTTGCAGGATTATTATTGCATTTCACATCGCAGGGTGTTGCAATATTTCTTTAATGCAAGGCGATCACTGCATTTAACATTGCAGCAGCCTGAAAAGTCATCCTAATGCGATGCCGGGGGTAGTAAATACAATAATAATACTATAGTAATAATAATTTATATTATTAATAATAATAAGAATTAATCAAAGATTGATTGATTGATCGATCGGTGGGTGGGTGGATGGATGTCAGGGAGAACCGTACACCAATAAAGATTTTAATGGTACCATGCATTAGTTGCATTGAACATTTGAGAGATTTTGCATGATTATTACAATGATTTTAATGCGTTTAATACCCCAGAACAGCTGCAATTTTGCTTTAATGCAAGGCCTGCGCTGCATTTAACATTGCAGGAGCGTGCAAAGTTGTTCTAATGCGTTGCATTAATTGCATTTAACATTTGAGAGGTTTTGCAAAATTATTGCAATTAATTTTATTGCATTTAACATCCCAGGGGTTGCAATATTGCTTTAATGCAACGCCAGCACTGCATTTAACAATGCAGCAGCCTGCAAAGTTATCCTAATACGATGCTTTAGTCGCATTTAACATTTGAGAGGTTTTGCAGGATTATTATTGCATTTCACATCGCAGGGTGTTGCAATATTTCTTTAATGCAAGGCGATCACTGCATTTAACATTGCAGCAGCCAGAAAAGTCATCCTAATGCGATGCATTTGTTGCATTTAACATTTGAGAGGTTTTGCAAAATTATTGCAATTAATTTAATGCATATAACATCCATGGGGGGTCGCTAGATGACTTTAATGCAAGGCCATCACTGCATTTAACATTGCAGTAGTCTGCAAAGTTATCCTAATACGATGCATTAGTCACGTTTAAAATTTGAGAGGTTTTGCAGGATTATTATTGCATTTCACATCGCAGGGTGTTGCAATATTTCTTTAATGCAAGGCGATCACTGCATTTAACATTGCAGCAGCCAGAAAAGTCATCCTAATGCGATGCATTTGTTGCATTTAACATTTGAGAGGTTTTGCAAAATTATTGCAATTAATTTAATGCATATAACATCCATGGAGGGTCGCAAGATGACTTTAATGCAAGGCCATCACTGCATTTAACATTGCAGTAGCCTGCAAAGTTATCCTAATACGATGCATTAGTCACGTTTAACATTTGAGAGGTTTTGCAGGATTATTATTGCATTTCACATCGCAGGGTGTTGCAATATTTCTTTAATGCAAGGCGATCACTGCATTTAACATTGCAGCAGCCAGAAAAGTCATCCTAATGCGATGCATTTGTTGCATTTAACATTTGAGAGGTTTTGCAAAATTATTGCAATTAATTTAATGCATATAACATCCATGGGGGGGTCGCTAGATGACTTTAATGCAAGGCCATCACTGCATTTAACATTGCAGTAGCCTGCAAAGTTATCCTAATACGATGCATTAGTCACGTTTAACATTTGAGAGGTTTTGCAGGATTATTATTGCATTTCACATCGCAGGGTGTTGCAATATTTCTTTAATGCAAGGCGATCACTGCATTTAACATTGCAGCAGCCAGAAAAGTCATCCTAATGCGATGCATTTGTTGCATTTAACATTTGAGAGGTTTTGCAAAATTATTGCAATTAATTTAATGCATATAACATCCATGGGGGGTCGTTAGATGACTTTAATGCAAGGCCATCACTGCATTTAACATTGCAGTAGCCTGCAAAGTTATCCTAATACGATGCATTAGTCACATTTAACATTTCAGAGGTTTTGCAGGATTATTATTGCATTTCACATCGCAGGGTGTTGCAATATTTCTTTAATGCAAGGCGATCACTGCATTTAACATTGCAGCAGCCTGAAAAATCATCCTAATGCGATGCCGGGGGTAGTAAATACAATAATAATACTATAGTAATAATAATTTATATTATTAATAATAATAAGAATTAATCAAAGATTGATTGATTGATCGATCGGTGGGTGGGTGGATGGATGTCAGGGGGAACCGTACACCAATAAAGATTTTAATGGTACCATGCATTAGTTGCATTGAACATTTGAGAGATTTTGCATGATTATTACAATGATTTTAATGCGTTTAATACCCCAGAACAGCTGCAATTTTGCTTTAATGCAAGGCCTGCGCTGCATTTAACATTGCAGGAGCCTGCAACGTTGTTCTAATGCGTTGCATTAATTGCATTTAACATTTGAGAGGTTTTGCAAAATTATTGCAATTAATTTTATTGCATTTAACATCCCAGGGGGTTGCAATATTGCTTTAATGCAACGCCAGCGCTGCATTTAACAATGCAGCAGCCTGCAAAGTTATCCTAATACGATGCTTTAGTCGCATTTAACATTTGAGAGGTTTTGCAGGATTATTATTGCATTTCACATCGCAGGGTGTTGCAATATTTCTTTAATGCAAGGCGATCACTGCATTTAACATTGCAGCAGCCAGAAAAGTCATCCTAATGCGATGCATTTGTTGCATTTAACATTTGAGAGGTTTTGCAAAGTTATTGCAATTAATTTAATGCATATAACATCCATGGGGGGTCGCTACATGACTTTAATGCAAGGCCATCACTGCATTTAACATTGCAGTAGCCTGCAAAGTTATCCTAATACGATACATTAGTCACGTTTAACATTTGAGAGGTTTTGCAGGATTATTATTGCATTTCACATCGCAGGGTGTTGCAATGTGTGCGTGTCTCTTCGTGCTAGTGCGTGTGAATATCTGTTAGTGTGAGTGCATGTGTACGTGTGATTGTATGTGAGAATGTGTGAGAGTATATTTGATTGTTTGTGATTGCATTTGAGAGATTGTGTGTGTCTTCTTGCGCGGGTGTGTATGTGTGCGTGTTTGACTGTGTTTGAGGGTGTGAACATGTGTGTTTGTAATGATGTAATGGCATACTGTGGGTTTTAGTGACGACGTCACACGGTGTGGGGCATTACTGATGGAGTGACACACTGCAGTGGAACTGATGGGTGACACAATGTATGGTAGTAATGGTGGATTAACACACTGTGGGTTGGTACAGATGGAGTGACTCACTTTGGAGTTGTATTGATGAAGTGACACACTGCGCAGTAGTACTGATGGAGTTACACACTGTGCAGTGCACTGATGGAGTGACACAATGTGGGGGTAGTACTGATGTAGTGACACAATGTGCTGTGTTGTTGTTGTTGTTGTTCGTCCTTCGGGTTCGAAGATGACCATGACTTCTCTTTCAGTTGGAGGATTGGTGACTGTGGGTCCTGAAGTGACTGGTGTGGCCAATCCGGGCCCGGAAGGCGCGCCCACACGTAGGACACAAGTGGATTGGTGCTGCAGTGGAAGTGGAGGTAGCCCGGGCCTTGCGCGCGGTGCGTTTCCTCTGGGTCTCTGCAGTGCGTCTGTTCTCTGCTGCACGGGCTCCTGTGCTGAGCTTGCTACGCCAGGTTGGACGGTCCAGATCAAGAGACTCCCAAGTGCTGAGGTTGATGTCCAAGTCTTTGAGGAACACTTTGAGGCAGTCCTTAAACCGTTTCTTCTGTCCTCCTACTGAGCACTTGCCCTGAAACAGTTCTCCATACAGAAGCTCTTTTGGCAGTAGACTCTCTGGCATTCTGACGACATGGCCTGCCCATCTGGCTTGGGCTTTCCGTAGGAGGTTGTGGATTCTGGGGATTCCGGCCCGTTCGAAGATCTCTGTGTCGGGAATTTTGTCCTGCCACCTGATGTGAAGGCGTCTGCGTAGGCAGCTCAAGTGAAAAGTGGTTGAGCTGTTTGGCATGTCTGCTGTACACAGTCCAAGTCTCACTGGCATAGAGAAGTGTGGTGAGTACCACTGCACAGTAGACCTTCAGCTTGGTGGTAAGGCCGAGTCCTCTCCGCTCCCAAACATTATCACGGAGTCGCCCAAAGGCAGCGCTGGCCTTGGCCATCCTGTTGTTAACCTCAGCGTCAATGTTCACCACTCGCGAGAGTGTACTACCCAGATAGGTAAAGCTGCCGACTGCCTGTAGATTCTGCCCCCTTCACCGTGATGTGTGGTTCCTGGTAGGGCTTTCCAGGCGCGGGCTGGTACATAACTTCAGTCTTTTTGGTGCTAATGGAGAGACCAAAGTTGCCACAGGCCTGTGAGAAGCAGTCCATTTCATGCCGCATCTTCTGTACTGTGCTGGCGTTGAGGGCGCAGTCATCAGCAAACAAGAAATCTCTGATGATGGTCTCCTTCACCTTTGTAACAGCTTGCAGACGCCTGAGGTTGAACAGCCTGCTGTCAGTCCTGTACCTGATGTGTATTCCATCCTGGCAGTCACGGATGTCATCAGTCAGCATGGCAGAGAAGACCATGGTGAAGAGTGTAGGGGCAAGAACACAACCTTGCTTCACGCCGTTTGTCACTGGAAAGGCTTCCGACTCGTCTCCATCATCTAGCACTTTCACCATCGTGCCGTCATGGAACTGCCGGACGATCGTGCTGAACTTGCTGGGACAGCCAAACTGCTGCATTATCTTCCACAAGCCATCTCTGCTGACAGTGTCGAAGGCCTTTGTCAGATCGACGAAGCTCACGAACAGGTCGCTGAGCTGCTGTTGGCATTTTTCCTGGAGTTGGCGTGCAGCAAATATCATGTCGACAGTTCCAAGTATTAACACAACGTTCGGTGGTACTGTCGGGTTGCACATTGTGACTTCCACACTGAAGTAGGACTGACGGTGGGGCAGTACAGATGGAGGGTTACACTGTTGGGTAATACTAATTGAATGAGTCCGTGTGGTTGTACATAATGGAATAACAAGCTTAAGGCAGTACTGATGGAGTGCATCACTGTGGTGTAGTACTGATGGAATAACATATTGTAGGGTAGTACTGATGGAGTGACACGCTCCAGTGTTGTACTGATGGTGTGTAACATTGTGGAGTAGTACTGGTGTAATGACGTACTGTGGCGGTGTATTGATGGAATGACACACTGTGGGGTAGCACGGATGTAATAGCACATTCTGTTGGAGTGACGCAGTAATACTGATGGACTGACACGCTCTGCGGTAGTACTGTTGCGATGCAAAACTGTGGTGAAATAGTGATGGAATTACACACTATGGAGTCGCAGCGATGGGTTAGCACACTGTGGGGTAATGCGGATGGAATGACAGATTTGAGGTAGTCCTGATGGTGTGAAACACTGGGGAGTACTGATGGAAGAAAAAACTGCGGGGAGTACTGATGGAGTGACACGTTCTAGGGTTGCACTGGAGCGACATGATGTGGGGCAGTACCGATGTAGTGTAACAATACGGAGTTGTATTGATGAAGTGAGACTCTGTGTGGTTTCACCGACGGAGTGACACACTGAGCGGTAGTACTATTGTGATGACAAACTGTGTTGCAGTACTCATGCAGTGACACACTGTTTGGTAATACTGATGGAATGACACAATTTGTGGCAGCACTTAGGGAGTGGCCCACTGGGATAGTCTTGATTGAATGATAAACTTCGGGTAGTGCTAATGGCGTGAGACATTGTGGGGAAATACTAATAGAGTGAAAATTTGGGGAATTACTGATGGAGTGACACAGTGAGATAGGGCTGATGGAGTGACATACTGTGGGGAATACTGATGGAGTGACACTGCGAGGAAGTACTGATGGTTGACACTATGGGGTAGTACTGATGGATTGACACGCTGCGTGGTAGTACTGATGGACTGATAGTGGATTTTTCTGATGGAGTGACACACGCTGGCGTAGTACTGATGCAATGATAACCCGAGTGATATTCCTGATGGTGCGATGCTCTATGGAGAGGCACTGAGGTAGTGGCACAGTGTAGGGTAGTACAGATAGAGTAACAAACGATAATATATTACTGATGCAGTGGCACACTGTGGGTAGTGCTGGTGGAGTGACACACTTTGTGGTAGTACTGATGGAATGGCACACTATGTGGCAGTACTGACGCAATAGCATACTGTGGGAGAGTACTGATTGTGTGATACCCTGCGGTGTAGTACTGTTGGATAGACATATACCAGAGTAATACTGGTGGATTGAAACACTGTGGGGGTAGTACTGATGGAAGGACTCATTGTTTAGTACTGATGGAGTGACACACCGTTGGATAGTACTGATAGATTGACACCCTGTGTGGTAGTACTAATGGAATAATACACAAGGTGGTACTGATGTTGAAAAACACTGTGGGTGTGTATTGATGGAATGGTATATAGTGCGGTAGTACCAATGAAGTGACACGCTCTGGGGTTGTACTGATGGAGTGACATAGTGTGTTCTAGTAATGATCGTCTAACACACTGTAGGCTTGTATTGATGGAGTGATGACCAGTGGGGTAGTATTGATGGAGTGACACAATGTGGGCAGTACAGATGGAGCAATACACTTTGGGGTAGTACTAGTGAAGTGACAAACTGTGGGCGGGCACTGATGGAGTAAAACATTTTGGTGTATTACTGATAGAGTGACACAGTGTGCGGTAGTACTGATGGAGGAACAAGCGATATGGTAGTACTGATGTCGTGACACACTGTCGGATAGTATTAATGGTGTGAAACTAAATGGGGCAGTACTGGTGTAATGACACATTATAGTGTAGTTCTGATGGAGTGACACATTGAGGGGGAGAACTGATCGAATGCAAACTGTGGGATAGTACTGATGGAATGACTATCCATTTAGTAGTATTGATGCAATGGCATTCCATGGGATAGTTCCGAATGAATGACATGTTGTGATGCAGTAATGATGGAGTAACAGACGATATGGTAGTACTGATGGATTGACACGCTGTGGGATAGTACTTATGGATTAGCATCCTGTGGGGTAGTACTGAAGGACTGATACATTTTGGGGTAGCACTGTTGGAGTGACACATTCGATGGTATTACTGAAGGGGGGGGAAAGCTGTGGGTAGTACGGATGAAATTACATACCTAAGGTAGTACTGACAGTGTGAAACACCGTGGGGCAGAAATGATGGAATGACATACTGTGTCATACACGCTCTTGGGTTCTACTGGTGGAGTAACATGTAGTACTGATGGAGTGACAGACTGTGAAGTAGTATTGACGAGTGACCTAACGTGGGGTATTATTGATGTAATGGCACATTGTGGGGTAGTACTGATGGAGTGACAGACTATGCGGTAGTACTATTGTTATGACATAATGTGGGATGGAATTGGTAGTGACACCCTGCGGTAGTACTGATGGAGTGACGCACTGTAGGGTAGTACTGGTGTAATGGTATACTGTTGGATAGTACTGGTGGAGTGACGCACTGTGGGGTAGTACTGGTGTAACGGTAGACTGTGGGATAGTACTGATGGAGTGACGCACTGTGGAGTAGTACTGGTGTAACGGTAGACTGTGGGATAGTACTGATGGAGTGAGGCACTGTGGGGTAGTACTGGTGTAACGGTATACAGTGGGATAGTACTGATGGAGTGACGCACTGCGGGGTAGTACTGGTGTAATGGTATACTGTTGGATAGTACTGATGGAGTGACGCACTGTAGGGTAGTACTGGTGTAATGGTATACTGTCGGATAGTACTGATGGAGTGACGCACTGTAGGGTAGTACTGGTGTAATGGTACACTGTCGGATAGTACTGATGGAGTGACGCACTGTGGGGTAGTACTGGTGTAACGGTATACAGTGGGATAGTACTGATGGAGTGACGCACTGTGGGGTAGTACTGGTATAACGGTATACTGTGGGATAGTACTGCTGGAGTGATATCGGCGAGACAAAGCGCATGCTCGGCGAATGTTTCGCTGAACAGTCCCACACAGTCCTACCTGATCTCCCGGTTGCTCAGCACTTTAACTCACCCCCGCTCCCCCATTCCCAATCTGAACTTTCTGTCCTGGGCATCCTCCATTGTCAGAGTGAGGCCCAGCGCAAATTGGAGGAACAGCACCTCATACTTCGCTTGGGCAGCTAACATACCAGCGATATGAACATTGATTTCTCTAACTTCAATTAGCCCTTGCTTTCCCTCTCTCTCCATCCCTCCTCCTTCCCAGTTCTCCCACCAGTCTCACTGTCTCCGACAACATTCTATCTCTTTCCCGCCGACCTTTTCCGACATCAGTCTAAAGAAGGGTCTCGATCCGAAACGTCACCCATTCTTTCTCTCCAGAGATGCTGCCTGTCTCGTTCAGTTACACCAGCATTTTGTGTCTACCTTCCATTTAAACCAGCATCTGCATTTCTTTCCTACACGAAGTACAAGGCACGGCAGGACTTTCGGCTAATAATAGCTGTGCCGAACAGGAGACGTCCAACCTTACCGGCCTGCTCACATGCACCGAGGTGCGCTGTGTGAGGATGCTGCAGTGCACTGTTAAAAAAGAACACTGGGTACAAAAGTCATAGCAGCAGAGTTAGTGCACCAAGGCCCATCGAGTCCACTCCGGCATTCTATCATGGACCACCTATCGTTCCCACTCAACTCCATTCTCCTGCCGCCTCCCCGTAATTGTCGACACTCTTATGAATCACGACCATGTCCAGCTCCGATTTTAAAATACCCAATGACGGTTTCTACAGCTATCTGTGGCAGAATTCCAAAGATTTACCACCTTCTTACGAAATAAATCTCTCATCATCTCATTTTAAATGTACGTCCTTTTATTCTGAGGCTAGTCAAAGGGTGGTGAATCTGGGGAATGCTGTAACAGGCGACTCTGGAGGCCGTCATTGGGGCATTAACAGGTTTTTAAATTGGGGACTGACAGGTCCGTGATTAGTAAGTGTCAAAGTTGCGGTTGGGTTTTAGTGGGAAAGATAGGGCAGCCATGATCGAATGGCGGATCAGATTCGGTGAGCCTAGTGACTTACTCAAATTACGTATGAACTTATGAACTAATTACTGACTCCGGGATTGGACGGAGTCTATAGACATAGAAAGCTTAGAAAATAGGTGCAGGGGGATGCCCTTTGGCCCTTCGAGCCAGCACCGCCATACACTGTGATCATGGCTGATCATGCACAATCAGTAACCTGTGCCTGCCTTCTCTACAAATCCATGATTCTGCTTGACCCTAGAGCTCTAACACTGGTCGCTATTCAAGGATTTGACAATTGACCCGAACGACGACGTCAACACCTTTACAAATGCCATGAGAAAATGTGCGCAGAAATGCGATTCCCGACGCAGTCTAGCCATCTCTCTATCCAGCTAATTGCGAAAAGCCACGCTAGCTCTCTAGCTCTCTAGCTGCCTAGCTCTCTAGCCATCTAGCTGTCTAGCTGTCTAGCTATGTGGCTATCTAGCCATCTCGATCTGTAGCTATTAATATAGTTATATATCTACCTGACTAGCTATCTAGCTAAGGTAGACAAAATGCTGGAGTAACTCAGCGGGTCAGGCAGCATCTCAGGAGAGAATGAATGGGTGACGTTTCGGGTCGAGCCCTTCAGACTGATGTCAGCGGATGGAGCCGGAAAAAGATAGGATACAGGCGGAGATAGGAAGACTGGTGGGAGAACTGGGAAGGGGGGGTGGATTGAGAGGGAAAGCAGGGACTATCTGAAGTTAGACAAGTCAATGTTGATACCGCAGAGGTGTAAACTACCCAAGCGAAATATGAGGTGATGTTCCTCCAATTTGCGCTGGTCCTCACTCTGACAATGGAGGAGGCCCATGACAGAAAGGTTAGATTGGTAATGGGAGGGGGAGTTGAAATGCTGAGCCACCGGAAAATCAGGTTGGTTGAGACTGACTGAGCGGAGGTGTTCAGCGAAACGATCGCCGAGCCTGCGCTTGGTGTCGCCGATGGAGAGAGGTTGACACTTCGAACAGCGGATACAGTTGATGACGTTGGAGGAGGTGCAGGTGAATCTCTGCCTCACCTGGAAAGACTGTTCGGGTCCTTGGATGGAGTTGATTGGGGAGGTAAAGGGACTCGCCCCTCAAACACCTGTCCCTTTAACTCCCCACTCGACCAACATCTGTCCCTTTACTTCTCCCCTCGACCAACGCCTGTCCCTTTACCTCTCCCCAACTAGCCTTCTAACCGTCTCGCCAAATAGCCATCTACCTTTCAAGCGATCTTGCCATCCAGTCATCTGTACGTATAACCATCTATTTAGCGATCTAACCGTTTAGCTAGCTATCACAAAATGCTGGAGAAACTCAGCAGGTCAGACAGCATCTAGGAGCGGGAATGGGTGACGTATCGGGTCAACCATTCCCTCTCTCCGATATGCTGCCTGACCTGCTGATTTACTCCAGCATTTTGTGAAACCTTCGATTTGTACCAGCATCTGCATTTATTTTCCTAACTATCCAGGTATCTCACGTGCTAGGTAGCTGTCTATCTAGCTGGATCTAACAAGATCTCCCTCTCTCACGAGGCCCACAGAGGATGAGAAAGAGAGAGCGCACCCTTCAAATAGCTGCCTAGATAGAGAACTACCTATCTTACTATCAATATATCCAACTATCTCGCCATACAGATATCCAGCTTTCTAGCTGTCTAGCATTGCATGTAGATAGCTATCTAGGTAGTTCGCTATCTTGCTATCGAGATAGCTCACAGGCTGTCTGACAGTCTATCCTGCCGGCTAGCAATGTAGCTCTCGAGATAGCTGGATTGATAGCTACAGAGTTAGATATTTTGGTAACTAAATAGCTAGGTTGCTAACGAGACTGATGGCTAAATAGATAGATAACTAGATTAGTAGATTGTTAGCCAACCACTTTGACGGTCAGATAGCGGTTTAGCTTGGTAGAGCTTTGCTAGATGGCTAGTGAGGTAGGCATCTAGCCAGCCACACCAGTAGATGGCTCAGTAGACAGATAGCAAGTGAGTTTTACAGAGATTTAGCACCTATCTAGCTGGATCCAACTAGGACTCTCTCGTTCTCCCTTTCACGCGGCCGCCAGAAAGCGAGTGAGCGAGAGAGGGCACTCCACAAAGAGTTGCCTACAAAACTACCGAATTATTTTGCTGTGCAGAGATCCAGCTATCTCGCCACCCATCTATCTAACGTTCAAGCTATCTAGCAATGCAGCTATTTAGCTATGTAATAATAATAATAATTCATTCATTTTTTATAGCGCCTTATCGGGTGCTCAAAGCGCTTTACAAAAACAATTAACATAGAAACAAACAGACAAACTATCCTGACGGAAAAGCGGCGAATACACAACGCCAGCGTCCTCTCACGTCAGGGTCCGGCAGTAAACATCAAAAAGCACAAGACACACAGATATAATTTTTACACAAACAGCCATCACAGTGATTGCTCTAGGCACACCCTCACTGTGATGGAAGGCAAAGTCTTATCTCCTCCTCGTTCTTCTCCCGTGGTGCCACGAGGTGATCGAGGCTCCCAACTTTTTGAAGCCCCCACCGGGCGATGGAAAGTCCCAGGGCCGAGCCGAGCAGGCCGATGAAAGTCCTGAGCCCCCACCGGGCGATGGAAAGTCCCAGGGCCAAGCCGAGCAGGCCGATGAAAGTCCTGAGACCCCACCGGGCGATGGAAAGTGCTGCGGCCGAGCCACGCAGGGCGATGAAGGGCCTGCGGGCGGGTCGATCGTACCTCGCGCTTCGGGTCGGTCGAAGCTGCTACGGCTGGAGCTCCCGAAAGCCGGTCGCCAGCCAGGGACCTGCGAACTCCCGATGTTGCGAGCTAACACGCTCTCTGGCTGTCTTTCCCGCTGGCTATCAATCTACATAACTTGATATCCAGCTATTTGGCTGTCATGCTAACGAGTAAAGCAGCTTTCCGCCTATTTAGGGATCCAGCAACCTATTAATTTGACTATCCATCCAGCTGTCCAGCTGTATAGTTAACAGGCTAAATAGCTATCTCTCTAACTAGCTAGCATGCTATCTATCTCTCTATCGAGCTAGCCACCTAGCTATGCACACTTCTAACTATTTACCTAGGTAGCTATCTTACTATCTAGCGAGCTATATATTTAGATATCTCCCCAGTTATCTACCCCGTTGGCTAGGAATCCAACTATCCAGCTATTCAGCTATATAGCTCGCAGTCTAGCTAGCTATCCAGTGATCTAATTACGGAGCTATCTATCCACTTGTCTCTGTGAGAATCAATCTATCTATTTATTTCTTAATCTGGCCATCCAGCGATTTACATATCTCCTATTGCTATCCAACTATCTAGCTATTTAGCCATGTAGTTATCTATCTAGCCAGCTGCATAGCTATCTATCTATCTAACTATGTAGCCAGCTGGCCAACAATCCTTCTAGCCATCTACTCATCAAGCCATCTCGTTATCTGACTACCCACCCATCTGGCGTTATTCAGCTCGCCATCTACCCAACCAGCCAGCTTCCCAGCTGGTCAATTAGTCAAGTAGCCAAATAGCCTTTCATCCGTCTAGCCAGATAGCCATTTAGGCATCTAGTCATCCAGTCATTTAGATATATAGCCATTATGAGTGATCTATCTGGCAATTAATTTGCTAGGTAGCTATCTACAAAGCTAGGTATAGCTAGATCTCCATCTGTGGGCCTCGCGAGAGAGGGAGCGCACCGCATAGAGAGCTGCCTATGTCTCTAGCTAGACAATAGACAATAGGTGCAGGAGGAGGCCAGGAGGAGGCCATTCGGCCCTTCAAGCCAGCACCGCCATTCAATGTGATCATGGCTGATCATTCTCAATCAGTACCCCATTCCTGCCTTCTCCCCATACCCCCTGACTCCGCTATCCTTAAGAGCTATATCTAGCTCTCTCTTAAATGCATTCAGAGAATTGGCCTCCACTGCCTTCTGAGGCAGAGAATTTCACAGATTCACAACTCTCTGACTGAAATTATTTTTCCTCATCTCAGTTCTAAATGGCCTACCCCTTAATTAAACTGTGGCCCCTTGTTCTGGACTCCCCCAACATTGGGAACATGTTTCCTGCCTGTAACGTGTCCAACCCCTTAATAATCTTATACGTTTCGATAAGATCTCCTCTCATCCTTCTAAATTCCAATGTATACAAGCCTAGTACTCCAGGTGCGGTCTCACTAGGGCCCTGTACAACTGCAGAAGGACCTCTTTGCTCCTATACTCAACTCCTCTTGTTATGAAGGCCAACAGTCCATTGGCTTTCTTCACTGGCTGCTGTACCTGCATGCTTCCTTTCAGTGACTGACGCACTAGGACACCCAGATCTCGTTGTACGTCCCCTGTTCCTAACTTGACACCATTCAGATAATACTCTGCCTTCCTGTTCTTACCACCAAAGTGGATAACCTCACACTTATCCACATTAAACTGAATCTTCCATGCATCCGCCCACTCACACAACCTGTCCAAGTCACGCTGCAACCCCATAGCATCTTCCTCACAGTTCAACCTACCACCCAGCTTTGTGTCATCTGCAAATTTGCTAATGGTACTTTTAATCTCTTCATCCATGTCATTGATGTATATTGTAATTAGCTGCGGTCCCAGCACCGAGCCTTGCAGTACCCCATTAGTCACTGCCTGCCATTCTGAAAGGGACCCATTTATCCCCACTCTTTGCTTTCTGTCTGTAAACAAATTTTCTATCCATGTCAGTACCCTATTTCCAATACCATGTGCTCTAATTTTGCCCAATAATCTCCTATGTGGAACCTTGTCAAAAGCTTTCTGGAAGTCAAGGTACACCACATCCACCGGCTCTCCCCTGTCAATTTTCCTAGTTACATCCTCAAAGAATTGCAGAAGATTAGTCAAGCATGATTTCCCCTTCGTAAATCCATGCTGACTCGGAACAATCCTGTTACTGCTATCCAAATGCTCCGCAATTTCGTCTTTTATAATTGACTCCAGCATCTTCCCCACCACTGATGTCAGACTAACTGGTCTACAATTTCCCGTTTTCTCTCTGCCTCCTTTCTTAAAAAGCGGGACAACATTAGCTACCCTCCAATCCACAGGAACTGATCCTGAATCTATAGAACATTGGAAAATTATCACCAATGCGTCCACAATTTCTAGCGCCACCTCCTTAAGTACTCTGGGGTGCAGACCATCAGGCCCTGGGGATTTATCAGCCTTCAGTCCAATCAGTCTACCCAACACCATTTCCTGCCTAATGTGGATTTCCTTCAGTTCCTCCGTCACCCTAGGATCTCTGGCCACTAGAACATCTGGAAGATTGCTTGTATCTTCCTTAGTGAAGACAGATCCAAAGTACCGGTTCAACTCGTCTGCCATTTCCTTGTTTCCCATAATAAATTCCCCAGCTTCTGTCTTCAAGGGACCCACATTTGCCTTGACTATTGTTTTCCTCTTCACATACCTAAAAAAACTTTTACTATCCTCCTTTATATCATTGGCTAGCTTACCCTCGTACCTCATATTTTCTCCCCGTATTGCCTTCTTAGTCGTCTTCTGTTGCTTTTTAAAAGAGTCCCAATCCTCTGGCTTCCCACGCTTCTTTACTTTGTTGTATTTCTGCTCTTTTATTTTTAAGCTGTCCTTGACTTCCCTTGTCAGCCACGGGTGTCTCTTACTCCCCTTGGAATCTTTCCTCCTCTTTGGGATAAATTGATCCTGCAACTTCTGCATTATTGTTTCCAATAGTGGAAACATCCTTTCTACATCCACTCTGTCCAAGCCTTAAACTATTCCGGATGTTTCAATGAGGTCCCCCCGCATTCATCTTATCTCCAGCAAGTACAGGCCCAGTGCTGACAAATGCTCATCATAGGTTAACCTACTCATTCCTATGATCATTCTCGTAAACCTATTCTGGACCCTGTTTAGACCCAGCACATCCTTGCTTATATATGGGGCCCATAATTGCTCGCAATAATCCAAATGCTGTCTTACCAGCGCCTTATAGAGCCTCAAAATTGCATCATTGCTTCTGTATACTGTACAAACATTCTTGAACTAAATGCTGGCATCGAATTTGTTTTCTTTGCTACTGAATCGATTTGCAGATTAACTTTTTGGGAATATTGCACCAGCACGCCCAAATCCCTTTGCACCTCCGATTTCTGGATACTCTCCCCATTTGGAAAATAGTTTACGTCTTAATTCCTACCACCAAACTGCACGATTGCACATTGTGCTACACTATATTCCATCTGCCACTTCTCTGCCCACTCTCCCAACCTGTCCAAGTCCTTCTCCCAAGTCCTTGCTTTCTCTACACTACCTGCCTTTCCACTTGTTTTCGTCTCATCCGCAAACATGAACACAAAGCCTTCAATCCCCTCGTCAAAATCATGAATATACAAGGTGAAGAGTTGCGGCCCCAGCACCGACCCCTGCGGAACTCCGCTAGTCGCTGGAAGCCAACCAGAAATAAAAACACTTTTATTGCCAATCTTTCTCACGACACAAGACCCCCTCACTGCACACAGCTCCACTCCCCCCCCACTCCACCATCTCTCTCCATCCCACTCCTCCCTCTCTCTCCCCTCTGCTTCCTCCCTCTCATCCTCCAGATCTTCCGCTTCCCACTGCTCCCCTTCTCTCCCCACACTCCGGGTCTCTCTCGCCCCCTCTCACTCCAGCAAACCTCTCTACCCACTCCTCGTCTCTATCCCCACAATACCTCTCCCCCCTACTCCCACGGCCCCTCTCTCCCTCTCCTCCAACCATCCGTCTCCCCACACCTCCCCACCCCATTTCTCCCCCTCCTGCTCTCCCCACGTCGCTCAATATTTGCCCGCTTCTTCTCTCCCCGTCACATTGCTCCCTCCCCTCCACCTCTCCCCTTCGCTCCGCTCACTCTCCCCACAATCCTCCTCCTTTCCACTCCTCCCCTTTCACCCCCCTTTCACCTCCCTTTCCGTCCACAATCCTCCCCTCTTTCTCCCCACACTCCTCGCTCTCTCTCTCTCTCTCTCTCTCTGGGTAAGCAGTGACATTATCAGTGTGGTCAGTGATGGGTCTGGATAAGCAGTGACATGATCACATTAAATCTGACCCCGATGTTTTACATTTGATACGATGTAAAATAAAGAATCCTTTCTTTTTTCTCTTCAGTTTTTATTGATTTTTCACAGAGATATATACAAAACAGTACAACACCATCGAAATAAATAAAATAAAATAAGAAAAACATCAGAAATAAATAAATAAACTAAATAGATAAATAAATAAACACGTTTGAATACGACAGTGTGGTACACTTACCAAATAAAATATAAAAAAGTAACAATGATTGGTTATCTGGAGATATTTCAATATTCGCACAAACATACCATCTCGTTCTATATAACACAATCTTCCAATATCTAGCTTTGCATTTATCTAGTTCGTGTCATGGCTCAAATAAACGATCCATTTTTCCCACATCTCAAAGAATCCCTTCTTTTTAATTCAAATGTTCGACTCTAAAGGGTTAACGCAGGTTCAATATCCATAACTAATCTAAACTTTAATGAGCACTAATTCCATCTTGCTGCTCTATCCGCGCTGGTAAACACGGCAGCTTAAGATACGTTAACTTGTTATTTTCTTCTTAATTAACACAGGTTAGAAATGCGAATTAACTCTCTCCGGCATACACTTGAAAGAATAACACATAATGCTGAAAATTAAAATGCAGCTTCAGATATGAGAAAGGGGGAGTTGGTTAAATGTGCTGTGTACTTCGCCCAGTGGGGAATATTAGTTCCAGCCGGTGAACACTAGCTGTGGCTCTGTTCAATCTGCAGTTCATTTTGTGGTGAACCACTTCAGACCAGCTGACAGGTAGATGTTAATTCAAACCCACAGACCAGACAGTAAGGTCGGTCTGAGAGTAAATGACCAACTCATCCGTCTGGGCTGTCCACACAGCGGCACAGAGAAAGCTGCCACACACGCAGACTTCATTTATGTGCTTATTTATCAAGCAATTCAAGAGAGCATATCTCCCATCATGCATTGCAAACCAGGCACTCGTAGAAACTGAAATAAACACTTCAATGATCAGGGACTGTTATTAAAAATGACCAATGTACGTGACAGGCAATTATAATGTTTTCTGCTTAATCTGCACCTTTGAGAAGAGTGGACATTTATTGATGTTAAATTCCTCTGATTTCAAAGCTCGAGTTCTGTGGTAATAAAATATCCAAGGGCTATTTAAAAGCAGTTTGTATGTTAGTGCTGTCCCTGACGCAAATTTCAGACAAAGGTTGCCATGTTTCATGGGGAGGGGTGATGCATTTTAGTTCATCTGAACTATTCCCATTTCCCGGCATATGGATCATCTCCCTCTAAACCATTCCCCTCATGTACCTGTCCAAATGTCTTAGTGATCCCATTATGACGTTACCTATGACACTATCCACCTCTATGAGGTCACTGCACTGCCTGCTGCGCTCCATGGAATAAAGTCCTGGCGAGCCCAACATTTCCCTGTAGCTCCGACCCTTGTTTTCTGGCAACGTGTTGAAATTATTTTCTGCACTCTTTACAAATTAGTGGCATATTTCCTAAACATGGTGACGTATCCAAGTGCGTCTTCAACAAAGTCTTGCCCAACTGAACATAACTTTCCAACTTTTAAATTTTATTCACTGGCTGATGAAGACAGTGGGAAAAAAACCTTCCCCACCGCCCTATCCCCCTGTTACGTCCCTTTTCTTGCAACTATGTACCTTTATTCTGAGTTCCCTCTGCTCTACAACACTACCCAGCTAACTACCATTCGCGGTGAAGATCATGCCCTGGCTGGTCTTCCCTAATTTAAAATCTCAGACATCTGCAAGAAGCACCATTTGCCATTTCTCAGCCCACTTTCCAATTTGAAAAAGTTCCTGCTCTAAACCTTGCCAATCATTTTTCAATGCCTGTGATACCACCTAATTCAGTGTCAACTGCAAACTTATACATTAGTCCGTTACATTCTCAGGCAACTCATTGACACAGATGACAAACAACAATGAGCGCAGCACCAATCCCTGAGATAGACCACCACTCCTTGACCAATGAACGAAACTGTACCATATGCCTCTTTACAACTGTCCACTGCCGTTATCACATTCAGGGAGCTGTTTACCTGTATTGCAAGATACTTTTATACATCACTGATGTTAAGGGTCATGCCATTAATTATATAGTTTGAACTCACATTTGACGTCCCAAATTGCAACATCTCTCATTTGCTCAGAATAATCTGCATCTGTGATTTCCCCCACCCCTCCCATCTCTCTACTTGATCTATACGCCACTAAATACTGAGACAGCCTCCCTCACATTCCTCAACCCCAGAAATCTTGGTGTCATCCGCAAACTTACAAAACAACCCGTGTATATTCACGCCCAAGTCATTTATGTGTATCACAAACAGTAGAGGTCCCAGCACAGATCCCTGTGTATTACTACTGGTCACAGACCTCCAGCCTGAATATTGCCCTTCCACCACAACACTCTGCCTTCTATCATTCAGACAGTTCTGAATTCATGCGACCAAGTCACGGTTAATCCCGTGTGCCTTCACCTCCTGGATCGGTCTACCATGGGAGACTTTGTCAAAGGTCCGGATAAGCAGTGATATTATCAGTGTGGTCAGTGATG
>NW_027602261.1:0-42825 GCF_053455715.1 Rhinoraja longicauda
CCCCTCCTCCCCCTCCCTCCCCATCCCTGTCCACCTCCCTCAACCCTCCCCCCTAACTCCCCCCCCTCCCTCCTTCCCTCCATCCCTTCCTCCCCCACTCCCACCCCCCTCCCTCCACCCTTCCATCCCTCTCCCCCTCCCCCTCCCCCCTCGTTCCACCCTTCCTCCCCCCCTCCCGGTTACAATGGAAACCCTACGGGGACGGGCCCAACGGGGAAAGAGGGGTACTGGGAAAAGGGGAGGTCCCCCTCCCTCCCCCTCCCTCCCCCCTCCACTCCACCCTCCCCTCCCCCCTCCCTCCCCCTCCCCTGCTCCCTCCACACCTCCCTCCTCCCTCCTCCCTCCCTCCCTCTTCCCTCCCTCCCATCCTCCCAGTTACAATGGAAACCCTACGAGGACGGGCCCAACGGGCCCACTTGGTCTAGTCTATCTATCTATCTATCTATATAATACTAAAACTCTGCGTTCGTATGTATGGATGTATGTGTGTATGTACGGAAGTTAACTTACAAACCCTACTCCTCCAAGACGCTACACCAAAGCGCTACGATTTTTGTACCGCCGTATTCACCATTAACCTGGGCAACTATTGTAAGTACTTTCGTTCAAATTGAAGCTACCTTTTTAAAGCTAGAGAGATATTAAAGTTTAAATTTTCATTTCTAACCCTTTTCTTGAAGGGGCTACATTTGTTTCAAAAAGTTTACAGAAAAGCATTTACTTTTCAGCAAGGATTTAGTTTTCAGCTTGTGACGGCTACATTGTTTCGAAAAGCTTCCAAGAAGTCTTTTTTGTTATTGCAAGTCAAGTCAAGTCCATTTTATTTGTATAGCACATTTAAAAACAACCCACGTTGACCAAAGTACTGCACATCTGATTAGGAAAAAAAACCAAAACATCTTGGAGAGTAAGAGTGGGGCTGGGGGAGGAGAGAATGGGGGGTGTGGGGACGGGCCCAACGGGCCCTCCCCAACGGGCACACTTGGAGAGTAAGGGTGGGGCTGGGGGAGGAGAGAATGGGGGGTGTGGGGACGGGCCCAACGGGCCCTCTTTTCTAGTCTATATACTACTAAAACTCTGCGGTCCAACATTCCGTATGTATGTGTGTATGTGTGTATGTGTGTATGTGTGTATATACGGAAGATTCCGAAGAGTTTCTGTCCATAACTTACAAACCCTACTCCTCCCTGAAGGTACACCAAAGCGCTACGATTTTTGTACCGCCATATTCACCATTAACCTGGGCAACTATTGTAAGTACTTTCGTTCAAATTGAAGCTACCTTTTTAAAGCTAGAGAGATATTAAAGTTTAAATTTTCATTTCTAACCCTTTTCTTGAAGGGGCTTCAGCGCGTGATGTCACAATGGCACCCGTGCACCAATGAGAGATCAGCTCGGTTTTAAATTTACATCTTCAGCTTGTGACGTCACAATGCTTGTGTGAGATTGTTGCAACATTGTTGCGAAAAGCAACTGCCAGTTTTTTAAAGTTGTGCAAGTCACTTAACATAAACAGATCAGCATGGGGCCCCTATTCCCTCCCTCCCCCCCTTCCCCCCTCAACCCCTTCCTCCCCACTCCTTCCCACCTCCATCCCCACTCCCTCCCCCCCTCCTCCCAAACTCCCTCCCCACCTCCCTCACCCCTCCTCCCCTAACTCCCCCCTCCCTCCTTCCCTCCATCCTCCCCCCCCTCCCTCCACCCTTCCATCCCTCTCCCCCTCCCCCCTCTTCCACCCTCCCTCCCCCCCTTCTGGTTACAAAGGAAACCCTACGGGGACGGGCCCAACGGGGAAAGAGGGGTACTGGGAAAAGGGGAGGTCCCCCTCCCTCCCCTTCCCCCCCTCCCCTCCCCCCCTCCCCCTCCCCCCTAACCCTCTCCCTCCCCCTTCCCCCCTCCCCTCCCCCCCTCCCCTCCTCCCTCCACACCTCCCTCCTCCCTCCCTCCCCTCCTCCCGGTTACAATGGAAACCCTACGAGGACGGGCCCAACGGGGAAAGAGGGGTACTGGGAAAAGGGGAGGTCCCCCTCCCTCCCCCCTTCCCCATCCCTTCCCCCATCCCATCCCCCCTCCCTCCCCTCTCCCTCCCCCTTCCCCCCGTTCCCCCTCCCCTTCCCCCCCTCCCTCCACACCTCTCTCCTCCCTCCCTCCCCTTCCCTCCCTCCCATCCTCCCAATGCTTGTTTGAGATGGGTGCTACATTGTTTCGAAAAGCACCACTAACAGATCGCAGTGAGAAGCCCTATGTGACCGCGAATGTTTCAAAACAAGCACATAAAAAGCACTTATATTTTTTTAAATATTTTTTTTTATTGCAAGTCACTTAACATACACAGATCAGCATTGGGCCCCTATGCTCGTGGGCCACCGGGGCAAGTGTTTCGAAAAAAGCACTGAGAGTGTGTCTGGGGGAGAGAGAGAATGGGGGGGGGTCTGAGAATGGGGACTGGGGAGGGGGACAACAGGGGTCGTTGCGGAGGGGGCTTGGTGGTGGGGGAAAGAGGGGTACTGGGAAAAGGGGAGGTTCCACTTCCCCCCTCAACCCCTTCCTCCCCCCTCCTTCCCACCTCCATCCCCACTCGCTCCCCCCCTCCCTCCCCCCTCAATCCCAACCTCCATCACCACTCAGCCGCTAACTCCCCCCCTCCCTCCTTCCCTCCATCCCACCCTCCCCCACTCCCTGCCCCCTCCCTCCACCCTTCCATCCCTCTCCCCCTCCCACCTCCTTCCACCCTCCCTCCCCCCCTCCCGGTTACAATGGAAATCCTACGGGGACGAGCCCAACGGGGAAAGAGGGGTACTGGGAAAAGGGGAGATCCCCCTCCCTCCCCTCCCCCTACCCCCTTCCCCCCTCCCCTTCCCCCCTCCCCTCCCCCTCCCCTCCTCCCTCCACACCTCCCTCCTCCCTCCCTCCCCCCCTCCCGGTTACAATGGAAACCGTATGAGGACAGGCCCAACGGGGAAAGAGGGGTACTGGGAAAAGGGGAGGTCCCCCTTCCCCCCTCAACCCCTTCATCCCCCCTCCTTCCCACCTCCATCCCCACTCCCTCCCCCCCTCCTCCCCCTCCCTCCCCAACTCCCTCCCCCCTCCCCCCTAACTCCCCCCTCCCTCCTTCCCTCCCTCCCCAATCCCTCCCCCCCTCCCTCCACCCTTCTATCCCTCTCCCCCCTCCTTCCACCCTCCCTCCCCCCCTCCCGGTTACAATTGAAACCCTACGAGGACGGGCCCAACGGGGAAAGAGGAGTACTGGGAAAAGGGGAGGTCCCCCTCCCTCCCCCCTTCCCCTCCCCCCTTCCCCCTCCCCTCCCCCTCCCCTCTCCCCTCCCCCTCCCCCTACCCCCTCCCTCCCCTCCCCCTCCCTCCCCTCCCCTCCCCTCCTCCCTCCACACCTCCCTCCTCCCTCCCTCCCCCTTCCCGCCCTCCCCTCCTCCCGGTTACAATGGAAACCCTACGAGGACGGGCCCAACGGGGAAAGAGGGGTACTGGGAAAAGGGGAGGTCCCCCTCCCTCCCTCCCCCCTACCCACCTCCCTCCCCTCTCCCTCCCCCCCTTCCCTCCTCCCTTCCCCCCTCCCCCCTCCCATCCCCCCCTCTCCCCCCTCCCTCCCCCCTACCCCCCTCCCTCCCCTCTCCCTCCCCCCTCCCCCCTCCCCTCCCCCCCTCCCTCCCCTCCTCCCTCCCCCTTCCCTCCCCCAACCCTCCCCCTTTCCTCCCCTCCCGGTTACAATGGAAACCCTACGAGGACGGGCCCAACGGGCCCACTCGGTCTAGTATACTACTAAAACTCTGCGGTCCAACATTCCGTATGTATATACGGAAGATTCCGTATGTATGTACGGAAGATTCCGAAGATTTCTGTCCATAAATTACAAACCCTACTCCTCCCAGACGGTACACCAAAGCGCTACGATTTTTGTACCGCCGTATTCACCATTAACCTGGGCAACTATTGTAAGTACTTTCGTTCAAATTGAAGCTACCTTTTTAAAGCTAGAGAGATATTAAAGTTTAAATTTTCATTTCTAACACTTTTCTTGAAGGGGCCAAACCCTACTCCTCCCAGACGGTACACCAAAGCGCTACGATTTTTGTACCGCCGTATTCACCATTAACATGGGCAACTATTGTAAGTACTTTCGTTCAAATTGAAGCTACCTTTTTAAAGCTAGAGAGATATTAAAGTTTAAATTTTTCATTTCTAACCCTTTTCTTGAAGGGGCTTCAGCGCGTGATGTCACAATGGCACCCGTGCACCAATGAGAGATCAGCTCGCGATGGACAAGCGGCTGCTATTGGGTGTTTACTACTTTAAATTTACATAATTTTTTTTCTGACCTTTTTTTTCAAGGTCTTCAGCTTGTGACGTCACAATGCTTGTGTGAGATGGTTGCAACATTGTTGCGAAAAGCAACTGCCAGTTTTTTAAAGTTGTGCGAGTCACTTAACATACACAGATCAGCATGGGGCCCCTATTCCCTCCCTCCCCCCCTTCCCCCCTCAACCCTTCCTCCCCACTCCTTCCCACCTCCACCCCCCCTCCCTCCCCCCTTCCCCCCTCCCCTCCCCCCTCCCTCCCCCTCCACCCTCCACACCTCCCTCCCTCCCCCTTCCCTCCCTCCCCTCCTCCCGGTTACAATGGAAACCCTACGAGGACGGGCCCAACGGGGAAAGAGGGGTACTGGGAAAAGGGGAGGTCCCCCTCCCTCCCCTTCCCCTCCCTTCCCCCCCCCTACCCCTCTCCCTCCCCCCTCACCCCCCTCCCCCCATCCCTCCCCCTCTCCCTCCCCCCTCCCCCCCTTCCCCCCTCCCCTCCCCCCTCCCTCCCCCTCCCCTCCCTCCACACCTCCCTCCTCCCTCCCTCCCCCTTCCCTCCCTCCCCTCCTCCCGGTTACAATGGAAACCCTACGAGGACGGGCCCAACGGGGAAAGAGGGGTACTGGGAAAAGGGGAGGTCCCCCTCACACCCCCTTCCCCATCCCATCCCCCCTCCCTCCCCTCTCCCGCCCCCTTCCCCCCTCCCCTTCCCCCCTCCCTCCCCTCCTCCCTCCACACCTCCCTCCTCCCTCCCTCCCCTTCCCTCCCTCCCATCCTCCCAATGCTTGTGTGAGATGGTTGCAACATTGTTTCGAAAAGCAACTGACAGAAGCACTAAGTAGCCGCGAATGTTTCAAAACCAGCACTTAACCGCGAATGTTTTTAAAAAAGCACTTAACCGCGAATGTTTCAAAACAAGCAATTAAAAAGCACTTTTTTTTAAAAAGTATTTTTTTTTATTCCAAGAGAATGGGGGGGGTCTGAGAATGGGGACTGGGTAGGGGGACAACAGGGGTCGTTGCGGTGGGGGCTTGGTGGTGGGGGAAAGAGGGGTACTGGGAAAAGGGGAGGTCCCACTTCCCCCTCAACCTCTTCCTCCCCCCTCCTTCCCACCTCCATCCCCACTCTCTCCCCCCTCAATCCCAACCTCCATCACCACTCAGCCCCTAACTCACCCCTCCCTCCTTCCCTCCATCCGACCCTCCCCCACTCCCTCCACCCTTCCACCCCTCTCCCCCTCCTTCCACCCTCCCTCCCCCCTCCCGGTTACAATGGAAACCCTACGGGGACGGGCCCAACGGGGAAAGAGGGGTACTGGGAAAAGGGGAGTTCCCCTCCCTCCCCTCCTCCCTCCCCTCCCCCCTACCCCTCTTCCCCACTCCCCCTCCCCACCCCCCCTCCCTCCCCCTCCCCTCCTCCCTCCACACCTCCCTCCACACCTCCCTCCTCCCTCCCTCCCCCCCTCCCGGTTACAATGGAAACCCTACGAGGACGGGCCCAACGGGGAAAGAGGAGTACTGGGAAAAGGGGAGGTCCCCCTCCCTCCCCCCTTCCCCCTCCCCTCCCCCATCCCTCTCCCTCCCCCTCCCTCCCCCTCCCCCCTACCCCCCTCCCTCCCCTCCCCCCTCCCTCCCCTCCCCTCCTCCCTCCACACCTCCCTCCTCCCTCCCTCCTCCTTCCCGCCCTCCCCTCCTCCCGGTTACAATGGAAAACCTACGAGGACGGGCCCAACGGGGAAAGAGGGGTACTGGGAAAAGGGGAGGTCCCCCTCCCTCCCTCCCCCCTACCCACCTCCCTCCCCTCTCCCTCCCCCCCTTCCCTCCTCCCTTCCCTCCCCTCCCCCCTCCCATCCCCCCCTCTCCCCCTCCCTCCCCCCTACCCCCCTCCCTCCCCTCTCCCTCCCCCTCCCCCCCCTCCCCTCCCCCCCTCCCTCCCCTCCTCCCTCCCCCTTCCCTCCCCCAACCCTCCCCCTTTCCTCCCCTCCCGGTTACAATGGAAACCCTACGAGGACGGGCCCAACGGCCCACTCGGTCTAGTATACTACTAAAACTCTGCGGTCCAACATTCCGTATGTATATACGGAAGATTCCGTATGTATGTACGGAAGATTCCGAAGATTTCTGTCCATAACTTACAAACCCTACTCCTCCCAGACGGTACACCAAAGCGCTACGATTTTTGTACCGCCGTATTCACCATTAACCTGGGCAACTATTGTAAGTACTTTCGTTCAAATTGAAGCTACCTTTTTAAAGCTAGAGAGATATTAAAGTTTAAATTTTCATTTCTAACACTTTTCTTGAAGGGGCCAAACCCTACTCCTCCCAGACGGTACACCAAAGCGCTACGATTTTTGTACCGCCGTATTCACCATTAACATGGGCAACTATTGTAAGTACTTTCGTTCAAATTGAAGCTACCTTTTTAAAGCTAGAGAGATATTAAAGTTTAAATTTTTCATTTCTAACCCTTTTCTTGAAGGGGCTTCAGCGCGTGATGTCACAATGGCACCCGTGCACCAATGAGAGATCAGCTCGCGATGGACAAGCGGCTGCTATTGGGTGTTTACTACTTTAAATTTACATAATTTTTTTTCTGACCTTTTTTTTCAAGGTCTTCAGCTTGTGACGTCACAATGCTTGTGTGAGATGGTTGCAACATTGTTGCGAAAAGCAACTGCCAGTTTTTTAAAGTTGTGCGAGTCACTTAACATACACAGATCAGCATGGGGCCCCTATTCCCTCCCTCCCCCCCCTTCCCCCCTCAACCCCTTCTTCCCCACTCCTTCCCACCTCCACCCCCCTCCCTCCCCCCTTCCCCCCTCCCCTCCCCCCTCCCTCCCCCTCCACCCTCCACACCTCCCTCCCTCCCCCTTCCCTCCCTCCCCTCCTCCCGGTTACAATGGAAACCCTACGAGGACGGGCCCAACGGGGAAAGAGGGGTACTGGAAAAGGGGAGGTCCCCCTCCCTCCCCTTCCCCCTCCCCTCCCCCCCCCCTACCCCTCTCCCTCCCCCCTCACCCCCCTCCCCCCATCCCTCCCCCTCTCCCTCCCCCCCTCCCCCCCCTTCCCCCCTCCCCTCCCCCCTCCCTCCCCCTCCCCTCCCTCCACACCTCCCTCCTCCCTCCCTCCCCCTTCCCTCCCTCCCCTCCTCCCGGTTACAATGGAAACCCTACGAGGACGGGCCCAACGGGGAAAGAGGGGTACTGGGAAAAGGGGAGGTCCCCCCTCACACCCCCTTCCCCATCCCATCCCCCCTCCCTCCCCTCTCCCGCCCCCTTCCACCCCTCCCCTTCCCCCCTCCCTCCCCTCCTCCCTCCACACCTCCCTCCTCCCTCCCTCCCCTTCCCTCCCTCCCATCCTCCCAATGCTTGTGTGAGATGGTTGCAACATTGTTTCGAAAAGCAACTGACAGAAGCACTAAGTAGCCGCGAATGTTTCAAAACCAGCACTTAACCGCGAATGTTTTTTAAAAAAGCACTTAACCGCGAATGTTTCAAACAAGCAATTAAAAAGCACTTTTTTTAAAAAGTATTTTTTTTTATTCCAAGGGGGGTCTGAGAATGGGGACTGGGTAGGGGGACAACAGGGGTCGTTGCGGTGGGGGCTTGGTGGTGGGGGAAAGAGGGGTACTGGGAAAAGGGGAGGTCCCACTTCCCCCTCAACCTCTTCCTCCCCCCCTCCTTCCCACCTCCATCCCCACTCTCTCCCCCCTCAATCCCAACCCTCCATCACCACTCAGCCCCTAACTCACCCCTCCCTCCTTCCCTCCATCCGACCCTCCCCCACTCCCTCCACCCTTCCACCCCTCTCCCCCTCCTTCCACCCTCCCTCCCCCCTCCCGGTTACAATGGAAACCCTACGGGGACGGGCCCAACGGGGAAAGAGGGGTACTGGGAAAAGGGGAGTTCCCCTCCCTCCCCTCCTCCCTCCCCTCCCCCCCTACCCCTCTTCCCCACTCCCCCTCCCCTCCCCCCCTCCCTCCCCCTCCCCTCCTCCCTCCACACCTCCCTCCACACCTCCCTCCTCCCTCCCTCCCCCCCTCCCGGTTACAATGGAAACCCTACGAGGACGGGCCCAACGGGAAAGAGGAGTACTGGGAAAAGGGGAGGTCCCCCTCCCTCCCCCCTTCCCCCTCCCCTCCCCCATCCCCTCTCCCTCCCCCTCCCTCCCCCTCCCCCTACCCCCCTCCCTCCCCTCCCCCCTCCCTCCCCTCCCCTCCTCCCTCCACACCTCCCTCCTCCCTCCCTCCCCCTTCCCGCCCTCCCCTCCTCCCGGTTACAATGGAAAACCTACGAGGACGGGCCCAACGGGGAAAGAGGGGTACTGGGAAAAGGGGAGGTCCCCCTCCCTCCCTCCCCCCTACCCACCTCCCTCCCCTCTCCCTCCCCCCCTTCCCTCCTCCCTTCCCTATCCCTCCCCCCTCCCATCCCCCCTCTCCCCCTCCCTCCCCCCCTACCCCCCTCCCTCCCCTCTCCCTCCCCATCCCCCCCTCCCCTCCCCCCCTCCCTCCCCTCCTCCCTCCCCCTTCCCTCCCCCCAACCCTCCCCCTTTCCTCCCCTCCCGGTTACAATGGAAACCCTACGAGGACGGGCCCAACGGGCCCACTCGGTCTAGTATACTACTAAAACTCTGCGGTCCAACATTCCGTATGTATATACGGAAGATTCCGTATGTATGTACGGAAGATTGCGAAGATTTCTGTCCATAACTTACAAACCCTACTCCTCCCAGACGGTACACCAAAGCGCTACGATTTTTGTACCGCCGTATTCACCATTAACCTGGGCAACTATTGTAAGTACTTTCGTTCAAATTGAAGCTACCTTTTTAAAGCTAGAGAGATATTAAAGTTTAAATTTTCATTTCTAACACTTTTCTTGAAGGGGCCAAACCCTACTCCTCCCAGACGGTACACCAAAGCGCTACGATTTTTGTACCGCCGTATTCACCATTAACATGGGCAACTATTGTAAGTACTTTCGTTCAAATTGAAGCTACCTTTTTAAAGCTAGAGAGATATTAAAGTTTAAATTTTTCATTTCTAACCCTTTTCTTGAAGGGGCTTCAGCGCGTGATGTCACAATGGCACCCGTGCACCAATGAGAGATCAGCTCGCGATGGACAAGCGGCTGCTATTGGGTGTTTACTACTTTAAATTTACATAATTTTTTTTCTGACCTTTTTTTTCAAGGTCTTCAGCTTGTGACGTCACAATGCTTGTGTGAGATGGTTGCAACATTGTTGCGAAAAGCAACTGCCAGTTTTTTAAAGTTGTGCGAGTCACTTAACATACACAGATCAGCATGGGGCCCCTATTCCCTCCCTCCCCCCCCTTCCCCCCTCAACCCCTTCTTCCCCACTCCTTCCCACCTCCACCCCCCCTCCCTCCCCCCCTTCCCCCCTCCCCTCCCCCCTCCCTCCCCCTCCACCCTCCACACCTCCCTCCCTCCCCCTTCCCTCCCTCCCCTCCTCCCGGTTACAATGGAAACCCTACGAGGACGGCCCAACGGGGAAAGAGGGGTACTGGGAAAAGGGGAGGTCCCCCTCCCTCCCCTTCCCCCTCCCCTCCCCCCTACCCCTCTCCCTCCCCCCTCACCCCCCTCCCCCCCTCCCTCCCCCTCTCCCTCCCCCCTCCCCCCCCCTTCCTCCCTCCCCTCCCCCCTCCCTCCCCCTCCCCTCCCTCCACACCTCCCTCCTCCCTCCCTCCCCCTTCCCTCCCTCCCCTCCTCCCGGTTACAATGGAAACCCTACGAGGACGGGCCCAACGGGGAAAGAGGGGTACTGGGAAAAGGGGAGGTCCCCCTCACTCCCCCCTTCCCCATCCCATCCCCCCTCCCTCCCCTCTCCCGCCCCTTTCCCCCCCTCCCCTTCCCCCCTCCCCTCCCCTCCTCCCTCCACACCTCCCTCCTCCCTCCCTCCCCTTCCCTCCCTCCCATCCTCCCAATGCTTGTGTGAGATGGTTGCAACATTGTTTCGAAAAGCAGCTGACAGAAGCACTAAGTAGCCGCGAATGTTTCAAAACCAGCACTTAACCGCGAATGTTTTTTAAAAAAGCACTTAACCGCGAATGTTTCAAAACAAGCAATTAAAAAGCACTTATTTTTTTTAAAGTATTTTTTTTTATTCCAAGAGAATGGGGGGGGTCTGAGAATGGGGACTGGGGAGGGGGACAACAGGGGTCATTGCGGTGGGGGCTTGGTGGTGGGGGAAAGAGGGGTACTGGAAAAGGGGAGGTCCCACTTCCCCCCTCAACCTCTTCCTCCCCCCTCCTTCCCACCTCCATCCCCACTCTCTCCCCCCTCAATCCCAACCTCCATCACCACTCAGCCCCTAACTCACCCGTCCCTCCTTCCCTCCATCCGACCCTCCCCCACTCCCTCCCCCCCCTCCCTCCACCCTTCCACCCCTCTCCCCCTCCCCCCTCCTTCCACCCTCCCTCCCCCCCCCCTCCCGGTTACAATGGAAACCCTACGGGGACGGGCCCAACGGGGAAAGAGGGGTACTGGGAAAAGGGGAGGTCCCCCTCCCTCCCCCCTTCCCCCATCCCATCCCCCCTCCCTCCCCTCTCCCTCCCCCTTCCCCCCGTTCCCCCCTCCCCTTCCCCCCTCCCTCCACACCTCTCTCCTCCCTCCCTCCCCTTCCCTCCCTCCCATCCTCCCAATGCTTGTTTGAGATGGGTGCTACATTGTTTCGAAAAGCACCACTAACAGATCGCAGTGAGAAGCACTATGTGACCGCGAATGTTACAAAACAAGCACTTAAAAAGCACTTATCTTTTTTTTAAGTATTTTTTTTTATTGCAAGTCACTTAACATACACAGATCAGCATTGGGCCCCTATGCTCGTGGGCCACTGGGGCAAGTGTTTCGAAAAAACCACTGAGAGTGTGTCTGGGGGAGAGAGAGAATGGGGGGGGGGGGGGCTGAGAATGGGGACTGGGGAGGGGGACAACAGGGGTCGTTGCGGAGGGGGCTTGGTGGTGGGGGAAAGAGGGGTACTGGGAAAAGGGGAGGTTTCACTTCCCCCCTCAACCCCTTCCTCCCCCCTCCTTCCCACCTCCATCCCCACTCGCTCCCCCCCCTCCCTCCCCCCTCAATCCCAACCTCCATCACCACTCAGCCCCTAACTCCCCCCCTCCCTCCTTCCCTCCATCCCACCCTCCCCCCACTCCCTGCCCCCTCCCTCCACCCTTCCATCCCTCTCCCCCTCCCACCTCCTTCCACCCTCCCTCCCCCCCTCCCGGTTACAATGGAAACCCTACGGGGACGAGCCCAACGGGGAAAGAGGGGTACTGGGAAAAGGGGAGATCCCCCTCCCTCCCCTCCCCCTACCCCCCTTCCCCCCTCCCCTTCCCCCCTCCCCTCCCCTCCTCCCTCCACACCTCCCTCCTCCCTCCCTCCCCCCCTCCCGGTTACAATGGAAACCGTATGAGGACAGGCCCAACGGTGAAAGAGGGGTACTGGGAAAAGGGGAGGTCCCCCTTCCCCCCTCAACCCCTTCATCCCCCCTCCTTCCCACCTCCATCCCCACTCCCTCCCCCCCTCCTCCCCCTCCCTCCCCAACTCCCTCCCCAACTCCCTCCCCCCTCCCCCCTAACTCCCCCCTCCCTCCTTCCCTCCCTCCCCAATCCCTCCCTCCACCCTTCCATCCCTCTCCCCCCTCCTTCCACCCTCCCTCCCCCCCTCCCGGTTACAATTGAAACCCTACGAGGACGGGCCCAACGGGGAAAGAGGAGTACTGGGAAAAGGGGAGGTCCCCCTCCCTCCCCCCTTCCCCCTCCCCTCCCCCCTCCCCTCTCCCTCCCCCTCCCCCCTACCCCCCTCCCTCCCCTCCCCCTCCCTCCCCTCCCCTCCCCTCCCCCCTCCCCCCTCCCCCCTTCCCCCTCCCCTTCCCCCCTCCCCTCCCCCCCTCCCTCCCCCTCCCCTCCTCCCTCCACACCTCCCTCCTCCCTCCCTCCCCCCTCCCGGTTACAATGGAAACCCTATGAGGACGGGCTCAACGGGGAAAGAGGGGTACTGGGAAAAGGGGAGGTCCTCCTTCCCCCCTCAACCCCTTCATCCCCCCTCCTTCCCACCTCCATCCCCACTCCCTCCCCCCCTCTCCCCCTCCCCAACTCCCTCCCCCTCCCTCCCCCATCCCCCCTAACTCCCCCCTCCCTCCTTCCCTCCATCCCTCCCTCCCCAATCCCTCCCCCCCTCCCTCCACCCTTCCATCCCTCTCCCCCCTCCTTCCACCCTCCCTCCCCCCCTCCCGGTTACAATTGAAACCCTACGAGGACGGGCCCAACGGGGAAAGATGAGTACTGGGAAAAGGGGAGGTCCCCCTCAATCCCCTCCTCCCTCCCCTCTCCCTCCCCCTCCCTCCCCCTCCCCCACCTCCCCTCCTCCCTCCACACCTCCCTCCTCCCTCCCTCCCCCTTCCCGCCCTCCCCTCCTCCCGGTTACAATGGAAACCCTACGAGGACGGGCCCAACGGGGAAAGAGGGGTACTGGGAAAAGGGGAGGTCCCCCTCCCTCCCTCCCCCCCTACCCACCTCCCTCCCCTCTCCCTCCCCCCCTTCCCTCCTCCCTTCACCCCTCCCCCCTCCCATCCCCCCCTCTCCCCCCTCCCTCCCCCCTACCCCCCTCCCTCCCCTCTCCCTCCCCCCCCACCCCTCCCCCCTCCCCTCCCCCTCCTCCCTCCCCTTCCCTCCCCCAACCGTCCCCCTTTCCTCCCCTCCCGTTTACAATGGAAACCCTACGAGGACGGGCCCAACGGGCCCACTCGGTCTAGTATACTACTAAAACTCTGCGGTCCAACATTCCGTATGTATGTGTGTATGTACGGAAGATTCCGAAGAGTTTCTGTCCATATAACTTACAAACCCTACTCCTCCCAGACGGTACACCAAAGCGCTACGATTTTTGTACCGCCATATTCACCATTAACCTGGGCAACTATTGCAAGTACTTTCGTTCAAATTGAAGCTACCTTTTTAAAGCTAGAGAGATATTAAAGTTTAAATTTTCATTTCTAACCCTTTTCTAGAAGGGGCTTCAGCGCGTGATGTCACAATGGCACCCGTGCACCAATGAGAGATCAGCTCGTTTTTAAATTTACATAAATTTTATTCTGACCTTTTTTTTCAAGGTCTTCAGCTTGTGACGTCACAATGCTTGTGTGAGATGGTTGCAACATTGTTGCGAAAAGCAACTGCCAGTTTTTTAAAGTTGTGCAAGTCACTTAACATACACAGATCAGCATGGGGCCCCTATTCCCTCCCTCCCCCCCTTCCCCCCTCAACCCCTTCCTCCCCACTCCTTCCCACCTCCATCCCCACTCCCTCCCCCCCCCCTCCTCCCCAACTCCCCTCCCCACCTCCCTCACCCCTCCTCCCCTAACTCCTCCCTCCTCCCCCTTCCCTCCCTCCCCTCCTCCCGGTTACAATGGAAACCCTACGAGGACGGGCCCAACGGGGAAAGAGGGGTACTGGGAAAAGGGGAGGTCCCCCTCCCTCCCCCCTTCCCCCATCCCATCCCCCCTCCCTCCCCTCTCCCTCCCCCTTCCCCCCCCCTCCCCTTCCCCCCTTCCCTCCCCTCCTCCCTCCACACCTCCCTCCTCCCTCCCTCCCCTTCCCTCCCTCCCATCCTCCCAATGCTTGTTTGAGATGGGTGCTACAGTGAGAAGCATTATGTGACCGCGAATGTTTCGAAAAAAGCACTGAGAGTGTGTATGGGGGAGAGAGAGAATGGGGGGGGGGGGGGGTCTGTGAATGGGGACTGGGGACAACAGGGGTCGTTGCGGAGGGGGCTTGGTGGTGGGGGAAAGAGGGGTACTGGGAAAAGGGGAGGTCCCACTTCCCCCCTCAACCCCTTCCTCCCCCTCCTTCCCACCTCCATCCCCACTCCCATCCCCACTCCCTCCCCCCTCCCTCCCCCCTCAATCCCAACCTCCATCACCACTCAGCCCCTAACTCCCCCCCTCCCTCCTTCCCTCCATCCCACCCTCCCCCACTCCCTCCCCCCTCCCTCCACCATTCCATCCCCTCTCCCCCTCCCCCCTCCTTCCACCCTCCCTCCCCCCTCCCGGTTACAATGGAAACCCTACGGGGACGGGCCCAACGGGGAAAGAGGGGTACTGGGAAAAGAGGAGATCCCCCTCCCTCCCCTCCCCCTACCCGCTCCCCCCTACCCGCTCCCCCCTTCCCTCCCCCCTTCCCCTTCCCCCCTCCCCTCCCCCCTCCCTCCCCCTCCCCTCCTCCCTCCACACCTCCCTCCACACCTCCCTCCCCCCTCCCTCCCGGTTACAATGGAAACCCTACGAGGACGGGCCCAACGGGGAAAGAGGGGTACTGGGAAAAGGGGAGGTCCCCCTTCCCCCCTCAACCCCTTCATCTCCCCTCCTTCCCACCTCCATCCCCACTCCCTCCCCCCCTCCTCCCCCTCCCTCCCCAACTCCCTCCCCCCTCCCTCCCCTCTAACTCCCCCCTCCTTACTTCCCTCCATCCCTCCCTCCCCCAATCCCTCCCCCCTCCCTCCACCCTTCCATCCCTCTCCCCCCTCCCCCCTCCTTCCACCCACCCTCCCCCCTCCCCGTTACAATGGAAACCCTACGAGGACGGTCCCAACGGGGAAAGAGGGGTACTGGGAAAAGGGGAGGTCCCCCTCACTACCCCCCTTCCCCCTCCCCTCTTCCCCTCCCTCCCTCTCCCCCCTACCCCCCTCCCTCCCCTCCCCCTCCCTCCCCTCCCCTCCTCCCTCCACACCTCCCTCCTCCCTCCCTCCCCCTTCCCTCCCTCCCCTCCTCCCGGTTACAATGGAAACCCTACGAGGACGGGCCCAACGGGGAAAGAGGGGTACTGGGAAAAGGGGAGATCCCCCTCCCTCCCCCTTCCCCCCCTCCCCCTCCCTCCCCCTTACCTCCCCCCTACCTCCCTCCCTCCCCTCTCCCTCCCTCCTACCCCCTTCCCCCCCTCCCCCCTCCCCTCCCCCTCCCCCTCCCCTCCTCCCTCCACACCTCCACACCTCCCTCCTCCCTCCCTCCCCCTTCCCTCCCTCCCCTCCTCCCGGTTACAATGGAAACCCTACGAGGACGGGCCCAATGGGGAAAGAGGGGTACTGGGAAAATGGGAGGTTCCCCTCCCTCCCCCCTCACTCCCCCCTCCCTCCCGTCTCCCTCCCCCCCCTCCCTCCCCTCCCCTTCCCCCCTCCCTCCCCTTCCCCCCTCCCTCCCCCTCCCCCCTACCCCCTTCCCTACCCTCTCCCTCCCCCCCTTCCCCCCTCCCCTCCCCCCCTCCCTCCCCCTCCACACCTCCCTACTCCCTCCCTCGAAAAGCAACTGACAGAAGCACTAAGTAGCCGCGAATGTTTCAAAACCAGCACTTAACCGCGAATGTTTTTTAAAAAAGCACTTAACCGCGAATGTTTCAAAACAAGCACTTTTTTTTTTAAAGCATTTTTTTTAATTCCAAGAGAATGGGGGGTGGTCTGAGAATGGGGACTGGGTAGGGGGACAACAGGGGTCGTTGCGGTGGGGGCTTGGTGGTGGGGGAAAGAGGGGTACTGGGAAAAGGGGAGGTCCCACTTCCCCCTCAACCTCTTCCTCCCCCCTCCTTCCCACCTCCATCCCCACTCTCTCCCCCCTCAATCTCAACCTCCATCACCACTCAGCCCCTAACTCACCCCGCCCTCCTTCCCTCCATCCGACCCTCCCCCCACTCCCTCCCCCCATCCCTCCACCCTTCCACTCCTCTCCCCTCCCCCCTCCTTCCACCCTCCCTCCCCCCCTCCCGGTTACAATGGAAACCCTACGGGGACGGGCCCAACGGGGAAAGAGGGGTACTGGGAAAAGGGGAGTTCCCCCTCCCTCCCCTCCTCCCTCCCCTCCCCCTACCCCTCTTCCCCCCTCCCCCTCCCCTCCCCCCCCTCCCTCCCCCCTCCCCTCCTCCCTCCACACCTCCCTCCACACCTCCCTCCTCCCTCCCTCCCCCCCTCCCGGTTACAATGGAAACCCTACGAGGACGGGCCCAACGGGGAAAGAGGAGTACTGGGAAAAGGGGAGATCCCCCTCCCTCCCCCTTCCCCCTCCCCTCTCCCTCCCCCTCCCTCCCCCTCCCCCCTACCCCCCTCCCTCCCCTCCCCCCTCCCCGTTACAATGGAAACCTCCATCCCTCCCCCCTGCCCTCCACCCTTCCATCCCTCTCCCCCTCCCCCCTCCTTCCACCCTCCCTCCCCCCCCTTCTGGTTACAAAGGAAACCCTACGGGGACGGGCCCAACGGGGAAAGAGGGGTACTGGGAAAAGGGGAGGTCCCCCTCCCTCCCCTTCCCCCCTCCCCCTCCCCCCCTCCCCCTCCCCCCTAACCCTCTCCCTCCCCCTCCTCCCCTCCCCCCTCCCCTCCTCCCTCCACACCTCCCTCCTCCCTCCCTCCCCTCCTCCCGGTTACAATGGAAACCCTACGAGGACGGGCCCAACGGGGAAAGAGGGGTACTGGGAAAAGGGGAGGTCCCCCTCCCTCCCCCCTTCCCCCATCCCATCCCCCCTCCCTCCCCTCTCCCTCCCCCTTCCCCCGTTCCCCCCTCCCCTTCCCCCCTCCCTCCCCTCCTCCTTCCACACCTCTCTCCTCCCTCCCTCCCCTTCCCTCCCTCCCATCCTCCCAATGCTTGTTTGAGATGGGTGCTACATTGTTTCGAAAAGCACCACTAACAGATCGCAGTGAGAAGCACTATGCGACCGCGAATGTTTCAAAACAAGCACTTAAAAAGCACTTATCTTTTTTTAAAGTATTTGTTTTTATTGCAAGTCACTTAACATACACAGATCAGCATTGGGCCCCTATGCTCGTGGGGCCACCCGGGGCAAGTGTTTCGAAAAAAGCACTGAGAGTGTGTCTGGGGGAGAGAGAGAATGGGGGGGGGGTCTGAGAATGGGGACTGGGGAGGGGGACAACAGGGGTCGTTGCGGAGGGGGCTTGGTGGTGGGGGAAAGAGGGGTACTGGGAAAAGGGGAGGTTCCACTTCCCCCCTCAACCCCTTCCTCCCCCCTCCTTTTCACCTCCATCCCACTCGCTCCCCCCTCCCTCCCCCCTCAATCCCAACCTCCATCACCACTCAGCCCCTAACTCCCCCCCTCCCTCCTTCCCTCCATCCCACCCTCCCGCACTCCCTCCCCCCTCCCTCCACCCTTCCATCCCTCTCCCCCTCCCCCCTCCTTCCACCCTCCCTCCCCCCTCCCGGTTACAATGGAAAACCCTACGGGGACGGGCCCAACGGGGAAAGAGGGGTACTGGGAAAAGGGGAGATCCCCCTCCCTCCCCTCCCCCTCCCCCCTCCCCCCTTCCCCCTCCCCTTCCCCCCTCCCCTCCCCCTCCCCTCCTCCCTCCACACCTCCTTCCTCCCTCCCTCCCCCCCTCCCGGTTACAATGGAAACCCTATGAGGACGGGCTCAACGGGGAAAGAGGGGTACTGGGAAAAGGGGAGGTCCTCCTTCCCCCTCAACCCCTTCATCCCCCTCCTTCCCACCTCCATCCCCACTCCCTCCCCCCCTCCTCCCCCTCCCCAACTCCCTCCCCCTCCCTCCCCCCTCCCCCCTAAATCCCCCCTCCCTCCTTCCCTCCATCCCTCCCTCCCCAATCCCTCCCCCCCCTCCCTCCACCCTTCCATCCCTCTCCCCCCTCCTTCCACCCTCCCTCCCCCCCTCCCGGTTACAATTGAAACCCTACGAGGACGGGCCCAACGGGGAAAGAGGAGTACTGGGAAAAGGGGAGGTCCCCCTCAATCCCCTCCACCCTCCCCTCTCCCTCCCCCTCCCTCCCCCTCCCCACCCTCCCCTCCTCCCTCCACACCTCCCTCCTCCCTCCCTCCCCCTTCCCGCCCTCCCCTCCTCCCGGTTACAATGGAAACCCTACGAGGACGGGCCCAACGGGGAAAGAGGGGTACTGGGAAAAGGGGAGGTCCCCCTCCCTCCCTCCCCCCTACCCACCTCCCTCCCCTCTCCCTCCCCCCCTTCCCTCCTCCCTTCACCCCTCCCCCCTCCCATCCCCCCCTCTCCCCCTCCCTCCCCCCTACCCCCCTCCCTCCCCTCTCCCTCCCCCCCCTCCCCTCCCCCCTCCCTCCCCATCTCCCTCCCCCTTCCCTCCCCCAACCGTCCCCCTTTCCTCCCCTCCCGGTTACAATGGAAACCCTACGAGGACGGGCCCAACGGGCCCACTCGGTCTAGTCTATCTATCTATATACTACTAAAACTCTGCGGTCCAACATTCCGTATGTATGGATGTATATGTGTATGTACGGAAGATTCCGAAGAGTTTCTGTCCATAACTTACAAACCCTACTCCTCCCAGACGGTACACCAAAGCGCTACGATTTTTGTACCGCCATATTCACCATTAACGTGGGCAACTATTGTAAGTACTTTCGTTCAAATTGAAGCTACCTTTTTAAAGCTAGAGAGATATTAAAGTTTAAATTTCATTTCTAACCCTTTTCTTGAAGGGGCTTCAGCGCGTGATGTCACAATGGCACCCGTGCACCAATGAGAGATCAGCTCGGTTTTAAATTTACATCTTCAGCTTGTGACGTCACAATGCTTGTGTGAGATTGTTGCAACATTGTTGCGAAAAGCAACTGCCAGTTTTTTAAAGTTGTGCAAGTCACTTAACATACACAGATCAGCATGGGGCCCCTATTCCCTCCCTCCCTTCCCCCCTCAACCCCTTCCTCCCCACTCCTTCCCACCTCCATCCCCACTCCCTCCCCCCCTCCTCCCCAACTCCATCCCCACCTCCCTCACCCCTCCTCCCCTAACTCCCCCCCCTCCCTCCTTCCCTCCATCCTCCCCCCCCTCCTCCACCCTTCCATCCCTCTCCCCCCTCCCCCTCCTTCCACCCTCCCTCCCCTCCTCCCGGTTACAAAGGGAAACCCTACGGGGACGGGCCCAACGGGGAAAGAGGGGTACTGGAAAAGGGGAGGTCCCCCTCCCTCCCCTTCCCCCCTCCCCTCCCCCTCCACCTCCCCCTTAACCCTCTCCCTCCCCCTTCCCCCCTCCCCTCCTCCCTCCACGCCTCCCTCCTCCCTCCCTCCCCTCCTCCCGGTTACAATGGAAACCCTACGAGGACGGGCCCAACGGGGAAAGAGGGGTACTGGGAAAAGGGGAGGTCCCCCTCCCTCCCCCTTCCCACATCCCTTCCCCCATCCCATCCCCCCTCCCTCCCCTCTCCCTCCCCCTTCCCCCCGTTCCCCCCTCCCCTTCCCCCCTCCCTCCACACCTCTCTCCTCCCTCCCTCCCCTTCCCTCCCTCCCATCCTCCCAATGCTTGTTTGAGATGGGTGCTACATTGTTTCGAAAAGCACCACTAACAGATCGCAGTGAGAAGCACTATGTGACCGCGAATGTTTCAAAACAAGCACTTAAAAAGCACTTATCTTTTTTTAAATATTTTTTTTATTGCAAGTCACTTAACATACACAGATCAGCATTGGGCCCCTATGCTCGTGGGCCACCGGGGCAAGTGTTTCGAAAAAAGCACTGAGAGTGTGTCTGGGGGAGAGAGAGAATGGGGGGGGGGGGGGTCTGAGAATGGGGACTGGGGAGGGGGACAACAGGGGTCGTTGCGGAGGGGGCTTGGTGGTGGGGGAAAAAAGGGGTACTGGGAAAAGGGGAGGTTCCACTTCCCCCCTCAACCCCTTCCTCCCCCCTCCTTCCCACCTCCATCCCCACTCGCTCCCCCCTTCCCTCCCCCCTCAATCCCAACCTCCATCACCACTCAGCCCCTAACTCCCCCCCTCCCTCCTTCCCTCCATCCCACCCTCCCCCACTCCCTCCCCCCTCCCTCCACCCTTCCATCCCTCTCCCCCTCCCCCCTCCTTCCACCCTCCCTCCCCCCCTCCCGGTTACAATGGAAACCCTACGGGGACGGGCCCAACGGGGAAAGAGGGGTACTGGGAAAAGAGGAGATCCCCCTCCCTCCCCTCCCCCCTCCCCTCCCCCTCCCCCCCTTCCCCCCTCCCCTTCCCCCTCCCTCCCCCCCTCCCTCCCCCTCCCCTCCTCCCTCCACACCTCCCTCCTCCCTCCCTCCCCCCCTCCCGGTTACAATGGAAACCCTATGAGGACGGGCCCAACGGGGAAAGAGGGGTACTGGGAAAAGGGGAGGTCCCCCTTCCCCCCTCAACCCCTTCATCCCCCCTCCTTCCCACCTCCATCCCCACTCCCTCCCCCCCTCCTCCCCCTCCCTCCTCAACTCCCTCCCCCCTCCCTCCCCCTCCCCCCTAACTCCCCCCTCCCTCCTTCCCTCCATCCCTCCCTCCCCAATCCCTACCCCCCTCCCTCCACCCTTCCATCCCTCTCCCCCCTCCTTGAAACCCTACGAGGACGGGCCCAACGGGGAAAGAGGAGTACTGGGAAAAGGGGAGGTCCCCCTCCCTCCCCCCTTCCCCCTCCCCTCCCCCCTCCCCTCTCCCTCCCCCTCCCTCCCCCTCCCCCCTACCCCCCTCCCTCCCCTCCCCCCTCCCTCCCCTCCCCTCCTCCTTCCACACCTCCCTCCTCCCTCCCTCCCCCTTCCCGCCCTCCCCTCCTCCCGGTTACAATGGAAACCCTACGAGGACGGGCCCAACGGGGAAAGAGGGGTACTGGGAAAAGGGGAGGTCCCCCTCCCTCCCTCCCCCCTACCCACCTCCCTCCCCTCTCCCTCCCCCCCTTCCCTCCTCCCTTCCCCCCTCCCCTCCCCCCTCCCATCTCCCCTCTCCCCCCTCGCTCCCCCCTAACCCCCTCCCTCCCCTCCTCCCTCCCCCTTCCCTCCCCCAACCCTCCCCCTTTCCTCCCCTCCCGGTTACAATGGAAACCCTACGAGGACGGGCCCAATGGGCCCACTCGGTCTAGTCTATCTATCTATCTATATAATACTAAAACTCTGCGGTCCAACATTCCGTATGTATGTATGTATATGTGTATGTACGGAAGATTACTTACAAACCCTACTCCTCCTAGACGGTACACCAAAGCGCTACGATTTTTGTACCGCCGTATTCACCATTAACCTGGGCAACTATTGTAAGTACTTTCTTCAAATTGAAGCTACCTTTTTAAAGCTAGAGAGATATTAAAGTTTAAATTTTTCATTTCTAACCCTTTTCTTCAAGGGGCTACATTTGTTTCCAAAAGTTTCCAGAAAAGGATTTAGTTTTCAGCAAGGATTTAGTTTTCAGCTTGTGACGGCTACATTGTTTCGAAAAGCTTCCAAGAAGTCTTTTTTGTTATTGCAAGTCAAGTCAAGTCAAGTCAAGTCAAGTCAGTTTTATTTGTATAGCACATTTAAAAACAACCCACGTTGACCAAAGTACTGCACATCTGAATAGGAAAAAACAAACAAACATCTGATTAGGGAAAAAAAAAAAGAATGAAGGCTATAGTGGTCACTTGACATACACAGATCAGGAGGACGGGCCCAACGGGCACACTTGGAGAGTAAGAGTGGGGCTGGGGGAGGAGAGAATGGGGGGTGTGGGGGACGGGCCCAACGGGCCCTCTTTTCCGGGCCCAACGGGCACACTTGGAGAGTAAGAGTGGGGCTGGGGGAGTGAGAATGGGGGGTGTGGGGACGGGCCCAACGGGCCCTCTTTTCTAGTATAATACTAAAACTCTGCGGTCCAACATTCCGTATGTATATACGGAAGATTCCGTATGTATATACGGAAGATTCCGAAGATTTCTGTCCCATAACTTACAAACCCTACTCCTCCCAGACGGTACACCAAAGCGCTACGATTTTTGTACCGCCATATTCATCATTAACATGGGCAACTATTGTAAGTACTTTCGTTCAAATTGAAGCTACCTTTTTAAAGCTAGAGAGATATTAAAGTTTAAATTTTCATTTCTAACACTTTTCTTGAAGGGGCCAAACCCTACTCCTCCCAGACGGTACACCAAAGCGCTACGATTTTTGTACCGCCGTATTCACCATTAACATGGGCAACTATTGTAAGTACTTTCGTTCAAATTGAAGCTACCTTTTTAAAGCTAGAGAGATATTAAAGTATAAATTTTCATTTCTAACCCTTTTCTTGAAGGGGCTTCAGTGCGTGATGTCACAATGGCACCCGTGCACCAATGAGAGATCAGCTCGGTTTTAAATTTACATCTTCAGCTTGTGACGTCACAATGCTTGTGTGAGATTGTTGCAACATTGTTGCGAAAAGCAACTGCCAGTTTTTTAAAGTTGTGCAAGTCACTTAACATACACAGATCAGCATGGGGCCCCTATTCCCTCCCTCCCCCCCTTCCCCCCTCAACCCCTTCCTCCCCACTCCTTCCCACCTCCATCCCCACTCCCTCCCCCCCTCCTCCCCAACTCCCTCCCCACCTCCCTCACCCCTCCTCCCCTAACTCCCCCCCCTCCCTCCTTCCCTCCATCCTCCCCCCCTCCCTCCACCCTTCCATCCCTCTTCCCCTCCCCCCTCCTTCCACACTCCCTCCCCCCCTTCTGGTTACAAAGGAAACCCTACGGGGACGGGCCCAACGGGGAAAGAGAGGTACTGGGAAAAGGGGAGGTCCCCCTCCCTCCCCTTCCCCCTCCCCTCCCCCCTCCCCCTCCCCCCTAACCCTCTCCCTCCCCCTCCCCTCCCCCCATCCCCTCCTCCCTCCACACCTCCTCCTCCCTCCCTCCCCTCCTCCCGGTTACAATGGAAACCCTACGAGGACGGGCCCAACGGGGAAAGAGGGGTACTGGGAAAAGGGGAGGTCCCCCTCCCTCCCCCCTTCCCCCATCCCATCCCCCCTCCCTCCCCTCTCCCTCCCCCCCGTTCCCCCTCCCCTTCCCCCTCCCTCCACACCTCTCTCCTCCCCCCCTTCCCTCCCTCCCATCCTCCCAATGCTTGTTTGAGATGGGTGCTACATTGTTTCGAAAAGCACCACTAACAGATCGCAGTGAGAAGCACTATGTGACCGTGAATGTTTCAAAACAAGCACTTAAAAAGCACTTATCTTTTTTTAAAGTATTTTTTTTTATTGCAAGTCACTTAACATACACAGATCAGCATTGGGCCCCTATGCTCGTGGGCCACCGGGGCAAGTGTTTCGAAAAAAGCACTGAGAGTGTGTCTGGGGGAGAGAGAGAATGGGGGGGGGGGGGGTCTGAGAATGGGGACTGGGGAGGGGGACAACAGGGGTCGTTGCGGAGGGGGCTTGGTGGTGGGGGAAAGAGGGGTACTGGGAAAAGGGGAGGTCCCACTTCCCCCCTCAACCCCTTCCTCCCCCCTCCTTCCCACCTCCATCCCCACTCCCTCCCCCCTCCCTCCCCCCTCAATCCCAACCTCCTTCACCACTCAGCCCCTAACTCCCCCCCTCCCTCCTTCCCTCCATCCCACCCTCCCCCACTCCTCCCCCCTCCCTCCACCATTCCATCCCTCTCCCCCTCCCCCCTCCTTCCACCCTCCCTCCCCTCCTCCCGGTTACAATGGAAACCCTACGAGGACGGGCCCAATGGGGAAAGAGGGGTACTGGGAAAATGGGAGGTTCCCCTCCCTCCCCCCTCACTCCCCACTCCCTCCCTTCTCCCTCCCCCCCCTCCCTCCTCCCTTCCCCCCTCCCCTCCCCCCTCCCATCTCCCCTCTCCCCCCTCGCTCCCCCCTAACCCCCTCCCTCCCCTCCTCCCTCCCCCTTCCCTCCCCCAACCCTCCCCCTTTCCTCCCCTCCCGGTTACAATGGAAACCCTACGAGGACGGGCCCAATGGGCCCACTCGGTCTAGTCTATCTATCTATATAATACTAAAACTCTGCGGTCCAACATTCCGTATGTATATACGGAAGATTCCGTATGTATATACGGAAGATTCCGAAGATTTCTGTCCATAACTTACAAACCCTACTCCTCCCAGACGGTACACCAAAGCGCTACGATTTTTGTACCGCCATATTCATCATTAACATGGGCAACTATTGTAAGTACTTTCGTTCAAATTGAAGCTACCTTTTTAAAGCTAGAGAGATATTAAAGTTTAAATTTTCATTTCTAACACTTTTCTTGAAGGGGCCAAACCCTACTCCTCCCAGACGGTACACCAAAGCGCTACGATTTTTGTACCGCCGTATTCACCATTAACATGGGCAACTATTGTAAGTACTTTCGTTCAAATTGAAGCTACCTTTTTAAAGCTAGAGAGATATTAAAGTATAAATTTTCATTTCTAACCCTTTTCTTGAAGGGGCTTCAGTGCGTGATGTCACAATGGCACCCGTGCACCAATGAGAGATCAGCTCGGTTTTAAATTTACATCTTCAGCTTGTGACGTCACAATGCTTGTGTGAGATTGTTGCAACATTGTTGCGAAAAGCAACTGCCAGTTTTTTAAAGTTGTGCAAGTCACTTAACATACACAGATCAGCATGGGGCCCCTATTCCCTCCCTCCCCCCCTTCCCCCCTCAACCCCTTCCTCCCCACTCCTTCCCACCTCCATCCCCACTCCCTCCCCCCCTCCTCCCCAACTCCCTCCCCACCTCCCTCACCCCTCCTCCCCTAACTCCCCCCCCTCCCTCCTTCCCTCCATCCTCCCCCCCTCCCTCCACCCTTCCATCCCTCTTCCCCTCCCCCCTCCTTCCACACTCCCTCCCCCCCTTCTGGTTACAAAGGAAACCCTACGGGGACGGGCCCAACGGGGAAAGAGAGGTACTGGGAAAAGGGGAGGTCCCCCTCCCTCCCCTTCCCCCTCCCCTCCCCCCTCCCCCTCCCCCCTAACCCTCTCCCTCCCCCTCCCCTCCCCCCATCCCCTCCTCCCTCCACACCTCCTCCTCCCTCCCTCCCCTCCTCCCGGTTACAATGGAAACCCTACGAGGACGGGCCCAACGGGGAAAGAGGGGTACTGGGAAAAGGGGAGGTCCCACTTCCCCCCTCAACCCCTTCCTCCCCCCTCCTTCCCACCTCCATCCCCACTCCCTCCCCCCTCCCTCCCCCCTCAATCCCAACCTCCTTCACCACTCAGCCCCTAACTCCCCCCCTCCCTCCTTCCCTCCATCCCACCCTCCCCCACTCCCTCCCCCCTCCCTCCACCATTCCATCCCTCTCCCCCTCCCCCCTCCTTCCACCCTCCCTCCCCTTCTCCCGGTTACAATGGAAACCCTACGAGGACGGGCCCAATGGGGAAAGAGGGGTACTGGGAAAATGGGAGGTTCCCCTCCCTCCCCCCTCACTCCCCCCTCCCTCCCTTCTCCCTCCCCCCCCTCCCTCCCCCTCCCCTTCCCCCCTCCCTCCCCTTCCCCCCTCCCCCCTCCCTCCCCCTCCCCCCTACCCCCTTCCCTCCCCTCTCCCTCCCCCCCTTCCCCCCTCCCCTCCCCCCTCCCTCCCCCTCCCCTCCCCCCTCCACACCTCCCTACTCCCTCCCTCGAAAAGCGACTGACAGAAGCACTAAGTAGCCGCGAATGTTTCAAAACCAGCACTTAACCGCGAATGTTTTTTTAAAAAGCACTTAACCGCGAATGTTTCAAAACAAGCAATTAAAAAGCACTTTTTTTTTAAAAGTCTTTTTTTTTATTCCAAGAGAATGGGGGGGGTCTGAGAATGGGGACTGGGGAGGGGGACAACAGGGGTCGTTGCGGTGGGGGCTTGGTGGTCGGAGAAAGAGGGGTACTGGGAAAAGGGGAGGTCCCACTTATAATAATAATAATAATAATAATAATAATAATAATAATAATAATAATAATAATAATAATAATAATAATAATAATAATAATAATAATAATAATAATAATAATAATAATAATAATAATAATAATAATAATAATAATAATAATAATAATAATAATAATAATAATAATAATAATAATAATAATAATAATAATAATAATAATAATAATATTCATTTATTGTCATTGCAACGAGTACAACGAAATTAAAAAAACAGCCAATCCTCAACCTCTTCCTCCCCCCTCCTTCCCACCTCCATCCCCACTCTCTCCCCCCTCAATCCCAACCTCCATCACCACTCAGCCCCTAACTCACCCCTACCTCCTTCCCTCCATCCGACCCTCCCCCACTCCCTCCCCCCCTCCCTCCACCCTTCCACCCCTCTCCCCCTCCTTCCACCCTCCCTCCCCCCCTCCCGGTTACAATGGAAACCCTACGGGGACGGGCCCAACGGGGAAAGAGGGGTACTGGGAAAAGGGGAGTTCCCCTCCCTCCCCTCCTCCCTCCCCTCCCCCCTACCCCTCTTCCCCCCTCCCCCTCCCCTCCCCCCCTCCCTCCCCCTCCCCTCCTCCCTCCACACCTCCCTCCACACCTCCCTCCTCCCTCCCTCCCCCCCTCCCGGTTACAATGGAAACCCTACGAGGACGGGCCCAACGGGGAAAGAGGAGTACTGGGAAAAGGGGAGGTCCCCCTCCCTCCCCCCTTCCCCCTCCCCTCCCCCATCCCCTCTCCCTCCCCCTCCCTCCCCCTCCCCCTACCCCCCTCCCTCCCCTCCCCCCTCCCTCCCCTCCCCTCCTCCCTCCACACCTCCCTCCTCCCTCCCTCCCCCTTCCCGCCCTCCCCTCCTCCCGGTTACAATGGAAACCCTACGAGGACGGGCCCAACGGGGAAAGAGGGGTACTGGGAAAAGGGGAGGTCCCCCTCCCTCCCTCCCCCCTACCCACCTCCCTCCCCTCTACCTCCCCCCCTTCCCTCCTCCCTTCCCCCCTCCCCTCCCCCCTCCCATCCCCCCCTCTCCCCCCTCCCTCCCCCCTACCCCCCTCCCTCCCCTCTCCCTCCCCCCCTCCCCTCCCCCCCTCCCTCCCCTCCTCCCTCCCCCTTCCCTCCCCCAACCCTCCCCCTTTCCTCCCCTCCCGGTTACAATGGAAACCCTACGAGGACGGGCCCAACGGGCCCACTCGGTCTAGTATACTACTAAAACTCTGCGGTCCAACATTCCGTGTGTATGTACGCAAACATTCCGTGTGTATGTACGGAAGATTCCGAAGCGTCTTTGCTTGACGCTTAACTTACAAACCCTACTCCTCCTAGACGGTACGCCAAAGCGCTACGATTTTTGTACCGCCATATTCACCATTAACATGGGCAACTATTGTAAGTACTTTCGTTCAAATTGAAGCTACCTTTTTAAAGCTAGAGAGATATTAAAGTTTAAATTTTCATTTCTAACCCTTTTCTTGAAGGGGCTTCAGCGCGTGATGTCACAATGGCACCCGTGCACCAATGAGAGATCAGCTCGGTTTTAAATTTACATGATTTTTTTTCTGACCTTTTTTTTCAAGGTCTTCAGCTTGTGACGTCACAATGCTTGTGTGAGGATAGTTGCAACATTGTTGCGAAAAGCAACTGCCAGTTTTTTAAAGTTGTGCAAGTCACTTAACATACACAGATCAGCATGGGGCCCCTATTCCCTCCCTCCCCCCCCTTCCCCCCTCCCCCCCTTCCCCCCTCAACCCCTTCCTCCCCACTCCTTCCCACCTCCATCCCCACTCCCTCCCCCCGCCTCCCCAACTCCCTCCCCACCTCCCTCACCCCTCCTCCCCTAACTCCCCCCCTCCCTCCTTCCCTCCATCCCTCCCCCCCGCCCTCCACCCTTCCATCCCTCTCCCCCTCCCCCCTCCTTCCACCCTCCCTCCCCCCCTTCTGGTTACAAAGGAAACCCTACGGGGACGGGCCCAACGGGGAAAGAGGGGTACTGGGAAAAGGGGAGGTCCCCCTCCCTCCCCTTCCCCCCTCCCCTCCCCCCTCCCCCTCCCCCCTAACCCTCTCCCTCCCCCTCCTCCCCTCCCCCCCTCCCCTCCTCCCTCCACACCTCCCTCCTCCCTCCCTCCCCTCTTCCCGGTTACAATGGAAACCCTACGAGGACGGGCCCAACGGGGAAAGAGGGGTACTGGGAAAAGGGGAGGTCCCCCTCCCTCCCCCCTTCCCCCATCCCATCCCCCCTCCCTCCCCTCTCCCTCCCCTTCCCCCGTTCCCCCCTCCCCTTCCCCCCTCCCTCCCCTCCTCCTTCCACACCTCTCTCCTCCCTCCCTCCCCTTCCCTCCCTCCCATCCTCCCAATGCTTGTTTGAGATGGGTGCTACATTGTTTCGAAAAGCACCACTAACAGATCGCAGTGAGAAGCACTATGCGACCGCGAATGTTTCAAAACAAGCACTTAAAAAGCACTTATCTTTTTTTAAAGTATTTTTTTTTATTGCAAGTCACTTAACATACACAGATCAGCATTGGGCCCCTATGCTCGTGGGCCACCGGGGCAATTGTTTCGAAAAAAGCACTGAGAGTGTGTCTGGGGGAGAGAGAGAATGGGGGGGGGGTCTGAGAATGGGGACTGGGGAGGGGGACAACAGGGGTCGTTGCGGAGGGGGCTTGGTGGTGGGGGAAAGAGGGGTACTGGGAAAAGGGGAGGTTCGACTTCCCCCCTCAACCCCTTCCTCCCCCCTCCTTCCCACCTCCATCCCCACTCGCTCCCCCCCTCCCTCCCCTCTCAATCCCAACCTCCATCACCACTCAGCCCCTAACTCCCCCCCTCCCTCCTTCCCTCCATCCCACCCTCCCGCACTCCCTCCCCCCTCCCTCCACCCTTCCATCCCTCTCCCCCTCCCCCCTCCTTCCACCCTCCCTCCCCCCTCCCGGTTACAATGGAAACCCTACGGGGACGGGCCCAACGGGGAAAGAGGGGTACTGGGAAAAGGGGAGATCCCCCTCCCTCCCCTCCCCCCTCCCCCTTCCCCCTCCCCTTCCCCCCTCCCCTCCCCCCCTCCCTCCCCCTCCCCTCCTCCCTCCACACCTCCCTCCTCCCTCCCTCCCCCCCTCCCGGTTACAATGGAAACCCTATGAGGACGGGCTCAACGGGGAAAGAGGGGTACTGGGAAAAGGGGAGGACCTCCTTCCCCCCTCAACCCCTTCATCCCCCCTCCTTCCCACCTCCATCCCCACTCCCTCCCCCCTCCTCCCCCTCCCCAACTCCCTCCCCCTCCCTCCCCCTCCCCCCTAACTCCCCCCTCCCTCCTTCCCTCCATCCCTCCCTCCCCAATCCCTCCCCCCCTCCCTCCACCCTTCCATCCCTCTCCCCCCTCCTTCCACCCTCCCTCCCCCCCTCCCGGTTACAATTGAAACCCTACGAGGACGGGCCCAACGGGGAAAGAGGAGTACTGGGAAAAGGGGAGGTCCCCCTCAATCCCCTCCTCCCTCCCCTCTCCCTCCCCCTCCCTCCCCCTCCCCCCCTCCCCCCTCCCTCCCCTCCCCTCCTCCCTCCACACCTCCCTCCTCCCTCCCTCCCCCTTCCCGCCCTCCCCTCCTCCCGGTTACAATGGAAACCCTACGAGGACGGGCCCAACGGGGAAAGAGGGGTACTGGGAAAAGGGGAGGTCCCCCTCCCTCCCTCCCCCCTACCCACCTCCCTCCCCTCTCCCTCCCCCCTTCCCTCCTCCCTTCACCCCTCCCCCCTCCCATCCCCCCCTCTCCCCCCTACCCCCCTCCCTCCCCTCTCCCTCCCCCCCCTCCCCTCCCCCCTCCCTCCCCTCCTCCCTCCCCCTTCCCTCCCCCAACCCTCCCCCTTTCCTCCCCTCCCGGTTACAATGGAAACCCTACGAGGACGGGCCCAACGGGCCCACTCGGTCTAGTATCTATCTATTATCTATTATATAATACTAAAACTCTGCGTTCGTATGTAGGGATGTATGTGTGTATGTACGGAAGTTTAACTTACAAACCCTACTCCTCCAAGACGGTACACCAAAGCGCTACGATTTTTGTACCGCCGTATTCACAATTAACCTGGGCAACTATTGTAAGTACTTTCGTTCAAATTGAAGCTACCTTTTTAAAGCTAGAGAGATATTAAAGTTTAAATTTTCATTTCTAACCCTTTTCTTCAAGGGGCTACATTTGTTTCCAAAAGTTTCCAGAAAAGGATTTAGTTTTCAGCAAGGATTTAGTTTTCAGCTTGTGACGGCTACATTGTTTCGAAAAGCTTCCAAGAAGTCTTTTTTGTTATTGCAAGTCAAGTCAAGTCAAGTCAAGTCACTTTTATTTGTATAGCACATTTAAAAACAACCCACGTTGACCAAAGTACTGCACATCTGATTAGGAAAAAAAACAAAAACATCTGATTAGGAAAAAAAAAAAAAACGGGCACACTTGGAGAGTAAGAGTGGGGCTGGGGAAGGAGAGAATGGGGGGTGTGGAGACGGGCCCAACGGGCCCTCCCCAACGGGCACACTTGGAGAGTAAGAGTGGGGCTGGGGGAGGAGAGAATGGGGGGTGTGGGGACGGGCCCAACGGGCCCTCTTTTCTAGTCTATCTATATAGTACTAAAACTCTGCGGTCCAACATTCCGTATGTATATACGGAAGATTCCGTATGTATATACGGAAGATTCCGAAGATTTCTGTCCATAACTTACAAACCCTGCTCCTCCCAGACGGTACACCAAAGCGCTACGATTTTTGTACCGCCGTATTCACCATTAACCTGGGCAACTATTGTAAGTACTTTCGTTCAAATTGAAGCTACCTTTTTAAAGCTAGAGAGATATTAAAGTTTAAATTTTCATTTCTAACACTTTTCTTGAAGGGGCCAAACCCTACTCCTCCCAGACGGTACACCAAAGCGCTACGATTTTTGTACCGCCGTATTCACCATTAACATGGGCAACTATTGTAAGTACTTTCGTTCAAATTGAAGCTAGCTTTTTAAAGCTAGAGAGATATTAAAGTATAAATTTTCATTTCTAACCCTTTTCTTGAAGGGGCTTCAGCGCGTGATGTCACAATGGCACCCGTGCACCAATGAGAGATCAGCTCGGTTTTAAATTTACATCTTCAGCTTGTGACGTCACAATGCTTGTGTGAGATTGTTGCAACATTGTTGCGAAAAGCAACTGCCAGTTTTTTAAAGTTGTGCAAGTCAATTAACATGCACAGATCAGCATGGGGCCCCTATTCCCTCCCTCCCCCCCTTCCCCCCTCAACCCCTTCCTCCCCACTCCTTCCCACCTCCATCCCCACTCCCTCCCCCCCTCCTCCCCAACTCCCTCCCCACCTCCCTCACCCCTCCTCCCCTAACTCCCCCCCCTCCCTCCTTCCCTCCATCCTTCCCCCCCTCCCTCCACACTTCCATCCCTCTCCCCCTCCCCCCTCCTTCCACCCTCCCTCCCCCCCCTTCTGGTTACAAAGGAAACCCTACGGGGACGGGCCCAACGGGGAAAGAGGGGTACTGGGAAAAGGGGAGGTCCCCCTCCCTCCCCTTCCCCCCTCCCCTCCCCCCTCCCCCTCCCCCCTAACCCTCTCCCTCCCCCTCCCCTCCCCCCCTCCCCTCCTCCCTCCACACCTCCCTCCTCCCTCCCTCCCCTCCTCCCGGTTACAATGGAAACCCTACGAGGACGGGCCCAACGGGGAAAGAGGGGTACTGGGAAAAGGGGAGGTCCCCCTCCCTCCCCCCTTCCCCCATCCCCCCTCCCTCCCCTCTCCCTCCCCCTTCCCCCCGTTCCCCCCTCCCCTTCCCCCCTCCCTCCACACCTCTCTCCTCCCTCCCTCCCCTTCCCTCCCTCCCATCCTCCCAATGCTTGTTTGAGATGGGTGCTACATTGTTTCGAAAAGCACCACTAACAGATCGCAGTGAGAAGCACTATGTGACCGTGAATGTTTCAAAACAGGCACTTAAAAAGCACTTATCTTTTTTTAAAGTATTTTTTTTTATTGCAAGTCACTTAACATACACAGATCAGCATTGGGCCCCTATGCTCGTGGGCCACCGGGGCAAGTGTTTCGAAAAAACCACTGAGAGTGTGTCTGGGGGAGAGAGAGAATGGGGGGGGGGGGGGTCTGAGAATGGGGACTGGGGAGGGGGACAACAGGGGTCGTTGCGGAGGGGGCTTGGTGGTGGGGGAACGAGGGGTACTGGGAAAAGGGGAGGTTCCACTTCCCCCCTCAACCCCTTCCTCCCCCTCCTTCCCACCTCCATCCCCACTCGCTCCCCCCCTCCCTCCCCCCTCAATCCCAACCTCCATCACCACTCAGCCCCTAACTCCCCCCCTCCCTCCTTCCCTCCATCCCACCCTCCCCCACTCCCTGCCCCCTCCCTCCACCCTTCCATCCCTCTCCCCCTCCCCCCTCCTTCCACCCTCCCTCCCCCCCCCCGGTTACAATGGAAACCCTACGGGGACGAGCCCAACGGGGAAAGAGGGGTACTGGGAAAAGGGGAGATCCCCCTCCCTCCCCTCCCCCTACCCCCTACCCCCTCCCCCCTTCCCCCCTCCCCTTCCCCCCTCCCCTCCCCCCTCCCTCCCCCTCCCCTCCTCCCTCCACACCTCCCTCCTCCCTCCCTCCCCCCCTCCCGGTTACAATGGAAACCCTATGAGGACAGGCCCAACGGGGAAAGAGGGGTACTGGGAAAAGGGGAGGTCCCCCTTCGCCCCTCAACCCCTTCATCCCCCCTCCTTCCCACCTCCATCCCCACTCCCTCCCCCCCTCCTCCCCCTCCCTCCCCAACTCCCTCCCCCCTCCCCCCTAACTCCCCCCTCCCTCCCCAATCCCTCCCCCCCTCCCTCCACCCTTCCATCCCTCTCCCCCCTCCTTCCACCCTCCCTCCCCCCCTCCCGGTTACAATTGAAACCCTACGAGGACGGGCCCAACGGGGAAAGAGGAGTACTGGGTAAAGGGGAGGTCCCCCTCCCTCCCCCCTTCCCCCTCCCCTCCCCCTCCCCTCTCCCTCCCCTACCCCCCTCCCTCCCCTCCCCCCTCCCTCCCCTCCCCTCCTCCCTCCACACCTCCCTCCTCCCTCCCTCCCCCTTCCCGCCCTCCCCTCCTCCCGGTTACAATAGAAACCCTACGAGGACGGGCCCAAAGGGGAAAGAGGGGTACTGGGAAAAGGGGAGGTCCCCCTCCGTCCCTCCCCCCTACACACCTCCCTCCCCTCTCCCTCCCCCCCTTCCCTCCTCCCTTCCCCCTCCCCCCTCCCATTCCCCCCTCTCCCCCCTCCCTCCCCCCTACCCCCCTCCCTCCCCTCTCCCTCCCCCATCCCCCCCTCCCCTCCCCCCCTCCCTCCCCTCCTCCCTCCACCTTCCCTCCCCCAACCCTCCCCCTTTCCTCCCCTCCCGGTTACAATGGAAACCCTACGAGGACGGGCCCAACGGGCCCACTCGGTCTAGTATAATACTAAAACTCTGCGGTCCAACATTCCGTATGTATATACGGAAGATTCCGTATGTATATACGGAAGATTCCGAAGATTTCTGTCCATAACTTACAAACCCTACTCCTCCCAGACGGTACACCAAAGCGCTACGATTTTTGTACCGCCGTATTCACCATTAACATGGGCAACTATTGTAAGTACTTTCGTTCAAATTGAAGCTACCTTTTTAAAGCTAGAGAGATATTAAAGTTTAAAATTTTCATTTCTAACCCTTTTCTTGAAGGGGCTTCAGCGCGTGATGTCACAATGGCACCCGTGCACCAATGAGAGATCAGCTCGCGATGGACAAGCGGCTGCTATTGGGTGTTTACTACTTTAAATTTACATAATTTTTTTTCTGACCTTTTTTTTCAAGGTCTTCAGCTTGTGACGTCACAATGCTTGTGTGAGATGGTTGCAACATTGTTGCGAAAAGCAACTGCCAGTTTTTTAAAGTTGTGCGAGTCACTTAACATACACAGATCAGCATGGGGCCCCTATTCCCTCCCTCCCCCCCCTTCCCCCCTCAACCCCTTCCTCCCCACTCCTTCCCACCTCCACCCCCCCTCCCTCCCCCCCTTCCCCCCTCCCCTCCCCCTCCCTCCCCCTCCACCCTCCACACCTCCCTCCCTCCCCCTTCCCTCCCTCCCCTCCTCCCGGTTACAATGGAAACCCTACGAGGACGGGCCCAACGGGGAAAGAGGGGTACTGGGAAAAGGGGAGGTCCCCCTCCCTCCCCTTCCCCCTCCCCTCCCCCCCTACCCCTCTCCCTCCCCCCTCACCCCCCTCCCCCCCTCCCTCCCCCCTCCCCCCCCTTCCCCCCTCCCCTCCACCCCCTCCCCTCCCTCCACACCTCCCTCCTCCCTCCCTCCCCCTTCCCTCCCTCCCCTCCTCCCGGTTACAATGGAAACCCTACGAGGACGGGCCCAACGGGGAAAGAGGGGTACTGGGAAAAGGGGAGGTCCCCCTCACTCCCCCCTTCCCCATCCCATCCCCCCTCCCTCCCCTCTCCCGCCCCCTTCCCCCCCTCCCCTTCCCCCCTCCCTCCCCTCCTCCCTCCACACCTCCCTCCTCCCTCCCTCCCCTTCCCTCCCTCCCATCATCCCAATGCTTGTGTGAGATGGTTGCAACATTGTTTCGAAAAGCAGCTGACAGAAGCACTAAGTAGCCGCGAATGTTTCAAAACCAGCACTTAACCGCGAATGTTTTTTTAAAAAGCACTTAACCGCGAATGTTTCAAAACAAGCAATTAAAAAGCACTTTTTTTTTAAAGCATTTAAAGTATTTTTTTTTATTCCAAGAGAATGGGGGGGGTCTGAGAATGGGGACTGGGGAGGGGGACAACAGGGGTCGTTGCGGTGGGGGCTTGGTGGTGGGGGAAAGAGGGGTACTGGGAAAAGGGGAGGTCCCACTTCCCCCCTCAACCTCTTCCTCCCCCCTCCTTCCCACCTCCATCCCCACTCTCTCCCCCCTCAATCCCAACCTCCATCACCACTCAGCCCCTAACTCACCCGTCCCTCCTTCCCTCCATCCGACCCTCCCCCACTCCCTCCCCCCCTCCCTCCACCCTTCCACCCCTCTCCCCCTCCCCCCTCCTTCCACCCTCCCTCCCCCCTTCCCGGTTACAATGGAAACCCTACGGGGACGGGCCCAACGGGGAAAGAGGGGTACTGGGAAAAGGGGAGGTCCCCCTCCCTCCCTCCCCCCTTCCCCCTCCCCTCCCCCCTCCCCTCTCCCTCCCCCTCCCCCTCCCTCCCCCTCCCCCTCCCCCCTACCCCCCTCCCTCCCCTCCCCCCTCCCTCCCCTCCCCTCCTCCCTCCACACCTCCCTCCTCCCTCCCTCCCCCTTCCCGCCCTCCCCTCCTCCCGGTTACAATGGAAACCCTACGAGGACGGGCCCAACGGGGAAAGAGGGGTACTGGGAAAAGGGGAGGACCCCCTCCCTCCCTCCCCCCTACCCACCTCCCTCCCCTCTCCCTCCCCCCCTACCCTCCTCCCTTCCCCCCTCCCCCCTCCCATCCCCCCCTCTCCCCCCTCTCCCCCTCCTTCCACCCTCCCTCCCCCCCTCCCGGTTACAATGGAAACCCTACGGGGACGGGCCCAACGGGGAAAGAGGGGTACTGGGAAAAGGGGAGTTCCCCTCCCTCCCCTCCTCCCTCCCCTCCCCCCTACCCCTCTTCCCCCCCCCTCCCTCCCCCTCCCCCCCTCCCTCCCCCTCCCCTCCTCCCTCCACACCTCCCTCCACAACTCCCTCCTCCCTCCCTCCCCCCCTCCCGGTTACAATGGAAACCCTACGAGGACGGGCCCAACGGGGAAAGAGGAGTACTGGGAAAAGGGGAGGTCCCCCTCCCTCCCCCCTTCCCCCTCCCCTCCCCATCCCCTCTCCCTCCCCCTCCCTCCCCCACCCCCCTACCCCCCTCCCTCCCCTCCCCCCTCCCTCCCCTCCCCTCCTCCCTCCACACCTCCCTCCTCCCTCCCTCCCCCTTCCCGCCCTCCCCTCCTCCCAGTTACAATGGAAACCCTACGAGGACGGGCCCAACGGGGAAAGAGGGGTACTGGGAAAAGGGGAGGTCCCCCTCCCTCCCTCCCCCCTACCCACCTCCCTCCCCTCTCCCTCCCCCCCTTCTCTCCTCCCTTCCCCCTCCCCTCCCCCCTCCCATCCCCCCCTCTCCCCCCTCCCTCCCCCCTACCCCCCTCCCTCCCCTCTCCCTCCCCCCTCCTCCCTTCCCCTCCCCCCCTCCCTCCCCTCCTCCCTCCCCTTCCCTCCCCCAACCCTCCCCCTTTCCTCCCATCCCGGTTACAATGGAAACCCTACGAGGACGGGCCCAACGGGCCCACTCGGTCTAGTATACTACTAAAACTCTGCGTTCGTGTGTATGTACGAAAGATTCCGTATGTACGAAAGATTCCGAAGTTTCTGTCCATAACTTACAAACCCTACTCCTCCCAGACGGTACACCAAAGCGCTACGATTTTTGTACCGCCGTATTCACCATTAACCTGGGCAACTATTGTAAGTACTTTCGTTCAAATTGAAGCTACCTTTTTAAAGCTAGAGAGATATTAAAGTTTAAATTTTCATTTCTAACACTTTTCTTGAAGGGGCCAAACCCTACTCCTCCCAGACGGTACACCAAAGCGCTACGATTTTTGTACCGCCGTATTCACCATTAACATGGGCAACTATTGTAAGTACTTTCGTTCAAATTGAAGCTACCTTTTTAAAGCTAGAGAGATATTAAAGTTTAAATTTTTCATTTCTAACCCTTTTCTTGAAGGGGCTTCAGCGCGTGATGTCACAATGGCACCCGTGCACCAATGAGAGATCAGCTCGCGATGGACAAGCGGCTGCTATTGGGTGTTTACTACTTTAAATTTACATAATTTTTTTTCTGACCTTTTTTTTCAAGGTCTTCAGCTTGTGACGTCACAATGCTTGTGTGAGATGGTTGCAACATTGTTGCGAAAAGCAACTGCCAGTTTTTTAAAGTTGTGCGAGTCACTTAACATACACAGATCAGCATGGGGCCCCTATTCCCTCCCTCCCCCCCCTTCCCCCCTCAACCCCTTCCTCCCCACTCCTTCCCACCTCCACCCCCCCTCCCTCCCCCCCTTCCCCCCTCCCCTCCCCCTCCCTCCCCCTCCACCCTCCACACCTCCCTCCCTCCCCCTTCCCTCCCTCCCCTCCTCCCGGTTACAATGGAAACCCTACGAGGACGGGCCCAACGGGGAAAGAGGGGTACTGGGAAAAGGGGAGGTCCCCCTCCCTCCCCTTCCCCCTCCCCTCCCCCCCTACCCCTCTCCCTCCCCCCTCACCACCCTCCCCCCCTCCCTCCCCCCTCCCCCCCCCTTCCCCCCTCCCCTCCCCCCCCTCCCCTCCCTCCACACCTCCCTCCTCCCTCCCTCCCCCTTCCCTCCCTCCCCTCCTCCCGGTTACAATGGAAACCCTACGAGGACGGGCCCAACGGGGAAAGAGGGGTACTGGGAAAAGGGGAGGTCCCCCTCACTCCCCCCTTCCCCATCCCATCCCCCCTCCCTCCCCTCTCCCGCCCCCTTCCCCCCCTCCCCTTCCCCCCTCCCTCCCCTCCTCCCTCCACACCTCCCTCCTCCCTCCCTCCCCTTCCCTCCCTCCCATCATCCCAATGCTTGTGTGAGATGGTTGCAACATTGTTTCGAAAAGCAGCTGACAGAAGCACTAAGTAGCCGCGAATGTTTCAAAACCAGCACTTAACCGCGAATGTTTTTTTAAAAAGCACTTAACCGCGAATGTTTCAAAACAAGCAATTAAAAAGCACTTTTTTTTTAAAGCATTTAAAGTATTTTTTTTTATTCCAAGAGAATGGGGGGGGTCTGAGAATGGGGACTGGGGAGGGGGACAACAGGGGTCGTTGCGGTGGGGGCTTGGTGGTGGGGGAAAGAGGGGTACTGGGAAAAGGGGAGGTCCCACTTCCCCCCTCAACCTCTTCCTCCCCCCTCCTTCCCACCTCCATCCCCACTCTCTCCCCCCTCAATCCCAACCTCCATCACCACTCAGCCCCTAACTCACCCGTCCCTCCTTCCCTCCATCCGACCCTCCCCCACTCCCTCCCCCCCACCCTCCACCCTTCCACCCCTCTCCCCCTCCCCCCTCCTTCCACCCTCCCTCCCCCCTTCCCGGTTACAATGGAAACCCTACGGGGACGGGCCCAACGGGGAAAGAGGGGTACTGGGAAAAGGGGAGGTCCCCCTCCCTCCCTCCCCCCTTCCCCCTCCCCTCCCCCCTCCCCTCTCCCTCCCCCTCCCCCTCCCTCCCCCTCCCCCTCCCCCCTACCCCCCTCCCTCCCCTCCCCCCTCCCTCCCCTCCCCTCCTCCCTCCACACCTCCCTCCTCCCTCCCTCCCCCTTCCCGCCCTCCCCTCCTCCCGGTTACAATGGAAACCCTACGAGGACGGGCCCAACGGGGAAAGAGGGGTACTGGGAAAAGGGGAGGACCCCCTCCCTCCCTCCCCCCTACCCACCTCCCTCCCCTCTCCCTCCCCCCCTACCCTCCTCCCTTCCCCCCTCCCCCCTCCCATCCCCCCCTCTCCCCCCTCTCCCCCTCCTTCCACCCTCCCTCCCCCCCTCCCGGTTACAATGGAAACCCTACGGGGACGGGCCCAACGGGGAAAGAGGGGTACTGGGAAAAGGGGAGTTCCCCTCCCTCCCCTCCTCCCTCCCCTCCCCCCTACCCCTCTTCCCCCCCCCTCCCTCCCCCTCCCCCCCTCCCTCCCCCTCCCCTCCTCCCTCCACACCTCCCTCCACACCTCCCTCCTCCCTCCCTCCCCCCCTCCCGGTTACAATGGAAACCCTACGAGGACGGGCCCAACGGGGAAAGAGGAGTACTGGGAAAAGGGGAGGTCCCCCTCCCTCCCCCCTTCCCCCTCCCCTCCCCATCCCCTCTCCCTCCCCCTCCCTCCCCCACCCCCTACCCCCCTCCCTCCCCTCCCCCCTCCCTCCCCTCCCCTCCTCCCTCCACACCTCCCTCCTCCCTCCCTCCCCCTTCCCGCCCTCCCCTCCTCCCAGTTACAATGGAAACCCTACGAGGACGGGCCCAACGGGGAAAGAGGGGTACTGGGAAAAGGGGAGGTCCCCCTCCCTCCCTCCCCCCTACCCACCTCCCTCCCCTCTCCCTCCCCCCCTTCTCTCCTCCCTTCCCCCCTCCCCTCCCCCCTCCCATCCCCCCCTCTCCCCCCTCCCTCCCCCCTACCCCCCTCCCTCCCCTCTCCCTCCCCCCTCCTCCCTTCCCCTCCCCCCCTCCCTCCCCTCCTCCCTCCCCTTCCCTCCCCCAACCCTCCCCCTTTCCTCCCATCCCGGTTACAATGGAAACCCTACGAGGACGGGCCCAACGGGCCCACTCGGTCTAGTATACTACTAAAACTCTGCGTTCGTGTGTATGTACGAAAGATTCCGTATGTACGAAAGATTCCGAAGTTTCTGTCCATAACTTACAAACCCTACTCCTCCCAGACGGTACACCAAAGCGCTACGATTTTTGTACGGCCGTATTCACCATTAACCTGGGCAACTATTGTAAGTACTTTCGTTCAAATTGAAGCTACCTTTTTAAAGCTAGAGAGATATTAAAGTTTAAATTTTCATTTCTAACACTTTTCTTGAAGGGGCCAAACCCTACTCCTCCCAGACGGTACACCAAAGCGCTACGATTTTTGTACCGCCGTATTCACCATTAACATGGGCAACTATTGTAAGTACTTTCGTTCAAATTGAAGCTACCTTTTTAAAGCTAGAGAGATATTAAAGTTTAAATTTTTCATTTCTAACCCTTTTCTTGAAGGGGCTTCAGCGCGTGATGTCACAATGGCACCCGTGCACCAATGAGAGATCAGCTCGCGATGGACAAGCGGCTGCTATTGGGTGTTTACTACTTTAAATCTATCTATCTATCTATATACTATTAAAACTCAGATGTTGTATCTATATATATATATTCCACTGATGTCGGCTGAATACGGCAATACCGGCAAAACGGTGAACCGTAGTGCCACGATTTTTGTACCGCCTTAATCAGCATGCGGTTCGCTGCTGGAAAATGATATTTTTATTTAATTCGGACGCATATTTTTTAAGTTACAGAGGTTTAAAAGTGCTGCCCCCCATGATTTATCGAAGTTTTGACAGAAGGGGGGCGCTGCGGTGCGGATTTATTCTTCATTGTGATGTCATAATGCCCCTGTGAGATGAACTCGAGCAGACCCCCCTTCCCCCCCCCCCGTGGTATTCAGCGTGTGACGTCACAATGCCCCTGTGCTACATTGTTGCGAAGAGCTGTCAAGCCAAGTCAATTTTATTTGTATAGCACATTTAAAAACAACCCACGTTGACCAAAGTGCTGTACATCTGATTAGGTACTAAGGAAAAAAATGAAACATACAGTAGCATGCAAACAGTTCACAGCACCTCCTCAATGAGCCTCAAACGCTAGGGAGTAGAAATAGGTTTTGAGCCTGGACTTAAAGGAGTCGATGGAGGGGGCAGTTCTGATGGGGAGAGGGATGCTCTTTCGACCCTCCCCCTCTCTCCCTCCCCCCTCCCCCCTTTCCCCCCTCCCCCCCTTTCCGCTCTCCCCTTCCCCCTCCCTCCCCTCCTCCCTCCTCCCTCCCTCCCCCTTCCCTCTCTCCCCTCCTCCCGGTTACAATGGAATCCCTACGACCCCTTCCCCCTCCCTTCCCCTCCCTCCCCCTCCCCCCTACCCCCCCTCCCCTCTCCCCCTCCCTCCCCCCTCCCCCCTACCCCCTCACTCCCCCCTTCCCCCCTCCCCTCCCCCCCTCCCTCCCCCTCCCCTCCTCCCTCCACACCTCCCTCCTCCCTCCCTCCCCCTTCCCTCCCTCCCCTCCTCCCGGTTACAATGGAAACCCTACGAGGACGGGCCCAACGGGGAAAGAGGGGTACTGGGTAAAGGGGAGGTCCCCCTCCTCCCCCCTTCCCCCCTCCCCTCCCCCTCCCTCCCCCTACCCCCCTCCCTCCCTCCCCTCTCCCTCCCCCTACCCCCTCCCCTCCCCCCTCCTTCCCCATCTCCCTCCACACCTCCCTCCTCCCTCCACACCTCCCTCCTCCCTCCCTCCCCTTCCCTCCCTCCCGTCCTCCCGGTTACAATGGAAACCCTACGAGGACAGGCCCAACGGGAAAGAGGGGAACTGGGAAAAGGGGAGGTCCCCCTCCTTCCCCCCTTCCCCCTTCCCCTCCCCTCCCTCCACCTCCCCCCTCCCCCCCTCCCTCCACTCTCCCTCCCCCCTCCCCCCCCTTCCCCCTCCCCTCCCCCCCTCCCCTCCCCTCCTATCTCCACACCTCCCTCCTCCCTTCCTCCCTTCCTCCCCCTTCCTCCCTCCCCTCCTCCCGGTTACAATGGAAACCCTACGAGGACGGGCCCAACGGGGAAAGGGGTCCTGTGAAAGGGGGAGGTCCCCCCTCTACCCCCTCCCCCCCTCTCCCCCCCTCCCCCCCTTCCCCCCTCTCCCCCTCCCTCCCCACCTCCCTCCCTCCCCTTTCCTTCCCTCCCCTCCTCCCGGTTGCAATGGAAACCCTACGAGGACGGGCCCAACGGGGAAAGAGGGGTACTGGGAAAAGGGGAGGTCCCCCTCCCTCCCCCTTCCCCCCTCCCCCTCCCCTACCTCCCCCCTCCCTCCCCCTCCCCCCTTCCCTTCTCCCTCCCCCCTTTCCCCCCTCCCCCCTTTCCCCCTCCCCCCCTTTCCGCCCTCCCCTTCCCCCCCTCCCTCCCCTGCTCCCTCCCTCCCCCTTCCCTCCCTCCCCTCCTCCCGGTTACAATGGAATCCCTACGAGGACGGGCCCAACGGGGAAAGAGGGGTACTGGGAAAAGGGGAGAGCCCCCTCCCTCCCCCCTTCCCCCTCCCATCCCCCCTCCATCCCCCTACCTCCCCTTCCCCTTTCCCCCTCCACCCCTACCCCCTTCCCTCCCCTCTCCCTCCCCCTTTCCCCCCTCTCCTCCCCCTCCCCTCCTCCCTCCACTCCTCCCTCCCTCCCCCCTCCCTCCCCGCCTCCCGGTTACAATGGAAACCCTACAAGGACGGGCACAACGGGGAAAGAGGGGTACTGGGAAAAGGGGAGGTCCTCCTCCCTCCCCCCTTCCCTCACCCCTTCCCCCTCCCCCTTCCCCCCTCCCCTCCCTCCCTCCCCCCTCCCTTCCCCCTACCCCCTCCCTCCCCTCTCCCTCCCCCCTCCCCTCCCCCCTCCCATCCCACAACGGGTAAAGAGGGGTACTGGGAAAACAGGTGGTCCCCCTCCCCCCTCCCTCCCATCTCCCTCCCCGCCTCCCGGTTACAATGGAAACCCTACGAGGACGGGCCCAACGGGCCCACTTGGTCTAGTATAATACTAAAACTCTGCGGTCCAACATTCCGTATGTATATACGGAAGATTCCGTATGTATATACGGAAGATTCCGAAGATTTCTGTCCATAACTTACAAACCCTACTCCTCCCAGACGGTACACCAAAGCGCTACGATTTTTGTACCGCCATATTCACCATTAACATGGGCAACTATTGTAAGTACTTTCGTTCAAATTGAAGCTACCTTTTTAAAGCTAGAGAGATATTAAAGTTTAAATTTTCATTTCTAACACTTTTCTTGAAGGGGCCAAACCCTACTCCTCCCAGACGGTACACCAAAGCGCTACGATTTTTGTACCGCCGTATTCACCATTAACATGGGCAACTATTGTAAGTACTTTCGTTCAAATTGAAGCTACCTTTTTAAAGCTAGAGAGATATTAAAGTTTAAATTTTTCATTTCTAACCCTTTTCTTGAAGGGGCTTCAGCGCGTGATGACACAATGGCACCCGTGCACCAATGAGAGATCAGCTCGCGATGGACAAGCGGCTGCTATTGGGTGTTTACTACTTTAAAT
>NW_027602262.1:0-42751 GCF_053455715.1 Rhinoraja longicauda
GGAAAGAATGGGAGGAGTGGTGAGTGTATGGGGAGAAAGCAGGAGTGTGGGGATGGAGAGTGGTAGGAGAGTGGGGAGAGAGGGTGCGGCGAGAGAGGGGGATGTGTATGGGGAGAGAGATTCGCGGAGTGTGGCAAGACAGAGGGGAGTGTGGGGAGAGAGTGGGGAGGAGTGTGGAGAGGGGAGGAAGTGGGAAAACAGAATCGGAAAAGTGGGGAGAGGACAGAGAATGGGAGGAGGGAGAGAGGGAGAGAGAGAGAGAGAGTGAGGAGTGTTGGGAGAGACGCATAATGCGTTATTCCTTCAATCTTATCCAGCAGAAAGTTATCGACTCATTATCACCGCTGCCTATTAAAGTGAAAATAACAAATAAATACGTGTGCACCCGCCAACGTGGATAGAACAACAAGATGCCGTGAGAGCTCATTACAGATGAGATTAATTACTGAGAATGTTACTGCTTATACAGACCCATCACTGACCACACTGATAATGTTACTGCTTATCCAGACCCATCACTGACCACACTGATAATGTCACTACTTATCCAGACCCATCACTGACCACACTGATGATGTCACTGCTTATCCAGACCTACCGCTGACCACACTGATAATGTCACTGCTTATCCAGACCCATCACTGACCACACTGATAATGTCACTGCTTATCCAGACCCATCACTGACCACACTGAAAATGTCACTGCTTATCCAGACCCATCACTGACCACACTGATAATATCACTGCTTATCCGGACCTTTGACAAAGTCTCCCATGGTAGACCGATCCAGGAGGTGAAGGCACACGGGATTAACGGTGACTTGGTCGCATGAATTCAGAACTGTCTGAATGATAGAAGGCAGAGTGTTGTGGTGGAAGGGCAATATTCAGGCTCGATGTCTGTGACCAGTAGTGATACACAAGGATCTGTGCTGGGACCTCTACTGTTTGTGATACACATAAATGACTTGGGCGTGAATATACACGGGTTGTTTTGTAAGTTTGCGGATGACACCAAGATTTCTGGGGTTGAGGAATGTGAGGGAGGCTGTCTCAGTATTTAGTGGCGTATAGATCAAGTAGAGAGATGGGAGGGGTCGGGGAAATCACAGATGCAAATTATTCTGAGCAAATGAGAGATGTTGCAATTTGGGACGTCAAATGTGAGTTCAAACTATATAATTAATGGCATGACCCTTAACATCAGTGATGTATAAAAGTATCTTGCAATACCGGTAAACAGCTCCCTGAATGTGATAACGGCAGTGGACAGTTGTAAAGAGGCATATGGTACAGTTTCGTTCATTGGTCAAGGAGTGGTGGTCTGTCTCAGGGATTGGTGCTGCGCTCATTGTTGTTTGTCATCTGTGTCAATGAGTTGCCTGAGAATGTAACGGACTAATGTATAAGTTTGCAGTTGACACTGAATTAGGTGGTATCACAGGCATTGAAAAATGATTGGCAAGGTTTAGAGCAGGAACTTTTTCAAATTGGAAAGTGGGCTGAGAAATGGCAAATGGTGCTTCTTGCAGATGTGTGAGATTTTAAATTAGGGAAGACCAGCCAGGGCATGATCTTCACCGCGAATGGTAGTTAGCTGGGTAGTGTTGTAGAGCAGAGGGAACTCAGAATAAAAGTACATTGTTGCAAGAAAAGGGACGTAACAGGGGAAAGGGCGGTGGGGAAGGTTTTTTCCCCACTGTCTTCATCAGCCAGTGAATAAAATTTAAAAGTTGGAAAGTTATGTTCAGTTGGGCAAGACTTTGTTGAAGACGCACTTGGATACGTCACCATGTTTAGGAAATATGCCACTAATTTGTAAAGAGTGCAGAAAATAATTTCAACACGTTGTCAGAAAACAAGGGTCGGAGCTACAGGGAAATGTTGGGCTCGCCAGGACTTTATTCCATGGAGCGCAGCAGGCAGTGCAGTGACCTCATAGAGGTGGACAGTGTCATAGGTAACGTCATAATGGGAACACTAAGACATTTGGACAGGTACATGAGGGGAATGGTTTAGAGGGAGATGATCCATATGCCGGCAAATGGGAATAGTTCAGATGAACTAAAATGCATCACCCCTCCCCATGAAACATGGCAACCTTTGTCTGAAATTTGCGTCAGGGACAGCACTAACATACAAACTGCTTTTAAATAGCCCTTGGATATTTTATTACCACAGAACTCGAGCTTTGAAATCAGAGGAATTTAACATCAATAAATGTCCACTCTTCTCAAAGGTGCAGATTAAGCAGAAAACATTATAATTGCCTGTCACGTACATTGGTCATTTTTAATAACAGTCCCTGATCATTGAAGTGTTTATTTCAGTTTCTACGAGTACCTGGTTTGCACTGCATGATGGGAGATATGCTCTCTTGAATTGCTTGATAAATAAGCACATAAATGAAGTCTGCGTGTGTGGCAGCTTTCTCTGTGCCGCTGTGTGGACAGCCCAGACGGATGAGTTGGTCATTTACTCTCAGACCGACCTTACTGTCTGGTCTGTGGGTTTGAATTAACATCTACCTGTCACCTGGTCTGAAGTGGTTCACCACAATATAAACTGCAGATTGAACAGAGCCACAGCTAATGTTCACCGGCTGGAACTAATATTCCCCACTGGGCGAAGTACACAGAACATTTAGCCATCTCCCCCTTTCTCAGATCTGAAGCTGCATTTTAATTTTCAGCATTATGTGTTATTCTTTCAAATGTATGCCGGAGAGAGTTAATTAGCATTTCTAACCTGTTAATTAAGAAGAAAATAATAAGTTAACGCATCTTCAGCTGCCGTGTTTACCAGCGTGGATAGAGCAGCAAGATGGAATTAATGCTCATTAAAGTTTAGATTAATTATGGATACTGAACGAGTTAACAATAGACAATAGGTGCAGGAGTAGGCCATTCGGCCGTTCGAGCCAGTACCACCATTCAATGTGATCATGGCTGATCATTCTCAATCAGTACCCCGTTCCTGCCTTCTCCTCATACCCCCTGACTCCGCTATCCTTAAGAGCTCTATCTAGCTCTCTCTTGAATGCATTGGGAGAATTGAGCTCCACTGCCATCTGAGGCAGAGAATTCCACAGATTTACAACTGTCTGAAAACGTTTTTCCTCATCTCCGCTCTAAATGGCCTACCCTTTATTCTTAAACTGTGACCCCTTAATAATCTTATATGTTTCGATCAAATCCCCTCTCATCCTTCTAAATTCCAGTTTATACAAGCCTCGTTGCTCCAGTCTTTCAACATATGACAGTCCCGCCAATCCGGGAATTAACCTAGTAAATCTACGCTGCACGCCCTCAATAGCAAGAATATCCTTCCTCAACCCCTTTAGAATCGAACATTTGAATTAAAAGGAAGGGATTCTTTGAGAAGATGTGGGAAAAATGGATCGTTTATTTCAGCCATGACACCAACTGGATAAATGCCGAGCTAGATATTGGAAGACTGTGTTGTATAGAACTAGATGGTATGTTTGTGCGAATATTGAAATATCTCTAGATAATCAATCATTGTTGCTTTTTTATATTTTATTTGGTAAGTGTACCACACTGTCTTGTTCAAATGTATTTATTTATCTATTTATCTCCTTTATTTATTTAGTTATCAATTCATTTATTTATTTAATTTTGTTGTTTTTCTTATTTTATTTTATTCATGTTGATGGTGTTGTACTGTTTTGTATATTTCTCAGTGAAAAAACAATAAAAACAGAAGAGACAAAAAAGAAAGAATTCTTTATTTCACATCATATCAAATGTAAAACATCGGGGGCAGATTTAATGAGATCATGTCACTGCTTATCCAGACCCATCACTGACCACACTGATAATGTCACTGCTTATCCAGACCCATCACTGACCACACTGATAATGTCACTGCTTATCCAGAGAGAAAGAGAGTGAAGAGTGTGGGGAGGAAGAGGGGAGGAACGTGGAGAGAGAGGGAGGTGTGTGGGGAGAGAAATGGGAGGAGTGGAGGGAGGGGATGGAGGGTGGGAAGGGAGGGGGTTTGGGGAGAGGAATTGAATAGTGTGGGGAGAGAGAGGGAGTGGGTAGATAGAGTAGGCAGGATGAATGTGGGGAGCGAGAGAGGAGTGTGAGGAGAGAGGGGGATTGTGGGGAGAATGACGGGGAGGACTGTGGGGAGAGAGGGGGTTTTAGGGGATGGGGAGGGAGGAGTGTGAGAGAGAGGGTGGAAGGATTGTGTGGGGAGTGGGATGAATGTGGGGATGGAGGGGGGAGTGGGGGAGAGTGGGGGAGAGGGAGAGGAGATGGGTGTGAGAGAGAGGAAGGTGTGTGGTGAGAGAGAGAGGAAGGAGTGTTGAGCGAGGATGGGGATTGTGGAGAGAAATGAGGAATGTGGGAATTGAGAGGGGAGGACTGTGGGGAGAGGGGGGAGTGGGCAATAGACAATAGACAATAGACAATAGGTGCAGGAGTAGGCCATTCAGCCCTTCGAGCCAGCACCGCCATTCAATGCGACCATGGCTGATCACTCTCAATCAGTACCCCGTTCCTGCTTTCTCCCTGCCTGCAAAGTTATCCTAATACGCTGCATTAGTCCCGTTTAACATTTGAGAGGTTTTGCAGGATTATTATTGCATTTCACATCGCAGGGTGTTGCAATATTTCTTTAATGCAAGGCGATCACTGCATTTAACATTGCAGCAGCCTGAAAAGTCATTCTAATGCGATGCCGGGGGTAGTAAATACAATAATAATACTATAGTAATAATAATTTATATTATTAATAATAAGAATAAATCAAAGATTGATTGATTGATTGATCGATCGGTGGGTGGGTGGATGGATGTCAGGAATTTGAGAGATTTTGCATGATTATTACAATGATTTTAATGCGTTTAATACCCCAGAACAGCTGCAATTTTGCTTTAATGCAAGGCCTGCGCTGCATTTAACATTGCAGGAGCCTAATTGCATTTAACATTTGAGAGGATTTGCAAAATTATTGCAATTAATTTTATTGCATTTAACATCCCAGGGGGTTGCAATATTGCTTTAATGCAACGCCAGCGCTGCATTTAACAATGCAGCAGCCTGCAAAGTTATCCTAATACGATGCATTAGTCGCATTTAACATTTGAGAGGTTTTGCAGGATTATTATTGCATTTCACATCGCAGGGTGTTGCAATATTTCTTTAATGCAAGGCGATCACTGCATTTAACATTGCAGCAGCCTGAAAAGTCATCCTAATGCGATGCATTTGTTGCATTTAACATTTGAGAGGTTTTGCAAAATTATTGCAATTAATTTAATGCATTTAACACCCACTGTGGGTCGCTAGATGACTTTAATGCAAGGCCATCACTGCATTTAACATTGCAGCAGCCTGCAAAGTTATCCTAATACGCTGCATTAGTCCCGTTTAACATTTGAGAGGTTTTGCAGGATTATTATTGCATTTCACATCGCAGGGTGTTGCAATATTTCTTTAATGCAAGGCGATCACTGCATTTAACATTGCAGCAGCCTGAAAAGTCATTCTAATGCGATGCCGGGGGTAGTAAATACAATAATAATACTATAGTAATAATAATTTATATTATTAATAATAAGAATAAATCAAAGATTGATTGATTGATTGATCGATCGGTGGGTGGGTGGATGGATGTCAGGAATTTGAGAGATTTTGCATGATTATTACAATGATTTTAATGCGTTTAATACCCCAGAACAGCTGCAATTTTGCTTTAATGCAAGGCCTGCGCTGCATTTAACATTGCAGGAGCCTAATTGCATTTAACATTTGAGAGGATTTGCAAAATTATTGCAATTAATTTTATTGCATTTAACATCCCAGGGGGTTGCAATATTGCTTTAATGCAACGCCAGCGCTGCATTTAACAATGCAGCAGCCTGCAAAGTTATCCTAATACGATGCATTAGTCGCATTTAACATTTGAGAGGTTTTGCAGGATTATTATTGCATTTCACATCGCAGGGTGTTGCAATATTTCTTTAATGCAAGGCGATCACTGCATTTAACATTGCAGCAGCCTGAAAAGTCATCCTAATGCGATGCATTTGTTGCATTTAACATTTGAGAGGTTTTGCAAAATTATTGCAATTAATTTAATGCATTTAACACCCACTGTGGGTCGCTAGATGACTTTAATGCAAGGCCATCACTGCATTTAACATTGCAGCAGCCTGCAAAGTTATCCTAATACGCTGCATTAGTCCCGTTTAACATTTGAGAGGTTTTGCAGGATTATTATTGCATTTCACATCGCAGGGTGTTGCAATATTTCTTTAATGCAAGGCGATCACTGCATTTAACATTGCAGCAGCCTGAAAAGTCATTCTAATGCGATGCCGGGGGTAGTAAATACAATAATAATACTATAGTAATAATAATTTATATTATTAATAATAAGAATAAATCAAAGATTGATTGATTGATTGATCGATCGGTGGGTGGGTGGATGGATGTCAGGAATTTGAGAGATTTTGCATGATTATTACAATGATTTTAATGCGTTTAATACCCCAGAACAGCTGCAATTTTGCTTTAATGCAAGGCCTGCGCTGCATTTAACATTGCAGGAGCCTAATTGCATTTAACATTTGAGAGGATTTGCAAAATTATTGCAATTAATTTTATTGCATTTAACATCCCAGGGGGTTGCAATATTGCTTTAATGCAACGCCAGCGCTGCATTTAACAATGCAGCAGCCTGCAAAGTTATCCTAATACGATGCATTAGTCGCATTTAACATTTGAGAGGTTTTGCAGGATTATTATTGCATTTCACATCGCAGGGTGTTGCAATATTTCTTTAATGCAAGGCGATCACTGCATTTAACATTGCAGCAGCCTGAAAAGTCATCCTAATGCGATGCATTTGTTGCATTTAACATTTGAGAGGTTTTGCAAAATTATTGCAATTAATTTAATGCATTTAACACCCACTGTGGGTCGCTAGATGACTTTAATGCAAGGCCATCACTGCATTTAACATTGCAGCAGCCTGCAAAGTTATCCTAATACGCTGCATTAGTCCCGTTTAACATTTGAGAGGTTTTGCAGGATTATTATTGCATTTCACATCGCAGGGTGTTGCAATATTTCTTTAATGCAAGGCGATCACTGCATTTAACATTGCAGCAGCCTGAAAAGTCATTCTAATGCGATGCCGGGGGTAGTAAATACAATAATAATACTATAGTAATAATAATTTATATTATTAATAATAAGAATAAATCAAAGATTGATTGATTGATTGATCGATCGGTGGGTGGGTGGATGGATGTCAGGAATTTGAGAGATTTTGCATGATTATTACAATGATTTTAATGCGTTTAATACCCCAGAACAGCTGCAATTTTGCTTTAATGCAAGGCCTGCGCTGCATTTAACATTGCAGGAGCCTAATTGCATTTAACATTTGAGAGGATTTGCAAAATTATTGCAATTAATTTTATTGCATTTAACATCCCAGGGGGTTGCTATATTGCTTTAATGCAAGGCCAGCGCTGCATTTAACAATGCAGCAGCCTGCAAAGTTATCCTAATACGATGCATTAGTCGCATTTAACATTTGAGAGGTTTTGCAGGATTATTATTGCATTTCACATCGCAGGGTGTTGCAATATTTCTTTAATGCAAGGCGATCACTGCATTTAACATTGCAGCAGCCTGAAAAGTCATCCTAATGCGATGCATTTGTTGCATTTAACATTTGAGAGGTTTTGCAAAATTATTGCAATTAATTTAATGCATTTAACACCCACTGTGGGTCGCTAGATGACTTTAATGCAAGGCCATCACTGCATTTAACATTGCAGCAGCCTGCAAAGTTATCCTAATACGCTGCATTAGTCCCGTTTAACATTTGAGAGGTTTTGCAGGATTATTATTGCATTTCACATCGCAGGGTGTTGCAATATTTCTTTAATGCAAGGCGATCACTGCATTTAACATTGCAGCAGCCTGAAAAGTCATTCTAATGCGATGCCGGGGGTAGTAAATACAATAATAATACTATAGTAATAATAATTTATATTATTAATAATAAGAATAAATCAAAGATTGATTGATTGATTGATCGATCGGTGGGTGGGTGGATGGATGTCAGGAATTTGAGAGATTTTGCATGATTATTACAATGATTTTAATGCGTTTAATACCCCAGAACAGCTGCAATTTTGCTTTAATGCAAGGCCTGCGCTGCATTTAACATTGCAGGAGCCTAATTGCATTTAACATTTGAGAGGATTTGCAAAATTATTGCAATTAATTTTATTGCATTTAACATCCCAGGGGGTTGCTATATTGCTTTAATGCAAGGCCAGCGCTGCATTTAACAATGCAGCAGCCTGCAAAGTTATCCTAATACGATGCATTAGTCGCATTTAACATTTGAGAGGTTTTGCAGGATTATTATTGCATTTCACATCGCAGGGTGTTGCAATATTTCTTTAATGCAAGGCGATCACTGCATTTAACATTGCAGCAGCCTGAAAAGTCATCCTAATGCGATGCATTTGTTGCATTTAACATTTGAGAGGTTTTGCAAAATTATTGCAATTAATTTAATGCATTTAACACCCACTGTGGGTCGCTAGATGACTTTAATGCAAGGCCATCACTGCATTTAACATTGCAGCAGCCTGCAAAGTTATCCTAATACGCTGCATTAGTCCCGTTTAACATTTGAGAGGTTTTGCAGGATTATTATTGCATTTCACATCGCAGGGTGTTGCAATATTTCTTTAATGCAAGGCGATCACTGCATTTAACATTGCAGCAGCCTGAAAAGTCATTCTAATGCGATGCCGGGGGTAGTAAATACAATAATAATACTATAGTAATAATAATTTATATTATTAATAATAAGAATAAATCAAAGATTGATTGATTGATTGATCGATCGGTGGGTGGGTGGATGGATGTCAGGAATTTGAGAGATTTTGCATGATTATTACAATGATTTTAATGCGTTTAATACCCCAGAACAGCTGCAATTTTGCTTTAATGCAAGGCCTGCGCTGCATTTAACATTGCAGGAGCCTAATTGCATTTAACATTTGAGAGGATTTGCAAAATTATTGCAATTAATTTTATTGCATTTAACATCCCAGGGGGTTGCAATATTGCTTTAATGCAACGCCAGCGCTGCATTTAACAATGCAGCAGCCTGCAAAGTTATCCTAATACGATGCATTAGTCGCATTTAACATTTGAGAGGTTTTGCAGGATTATTATTGCATTTCACATCGCAGGGTGTTGCAATATTTCTTTAATGCAAGGCGATCACTGCATTTAACATTGCAGCAGCCTGAAAAGTCATCCTAATGCGATGCATTTGTTGCATTTAACATTTGAGAGGTTTTGCAAAATTATTGCAATTAATTTAATGCATTTAACACCCACTGTGGGTCGCTAGATGACTTTAATGCAAGGCCATCACTGCATTTAACATTGCAGCAGCCTGCAAAGTTATCCTAATACGCTGCATTAGTCCCGTTTAACATTTGAGAGGTTTTGCAGGATTATTATTGCATTTCACATCGCAGGGTGTTGCAATATTTCTTTAATGCAAGGCGATCACTGCATTTAACATTGCAGCAGCCTGAAAAGTCATTCTAATGCGATGCCGGGGGTAGTAAATACAATAATAATACTATAGTAATAATAATTTATATTATTAATAATAAGAATAAATCAAAGATTGATTGATTGATTGATCGATCGGTGGGTGGGTGGATGGATGTCAGGAATTTGAGAGATTTTGCATGATTATTACAATGATTTTAATGCGTTTAATACCCCAGAACAGCTGCAATTTTGCTTTAATGCAAGGCCTGCGCTGCATTTAACATTGCTGGAGCCTAATTGCATTTAACATTTGAGAGGATTTGCAAAATTATTGCAATTAATTTTATTGCATTTAACATCCCAGGGGGTTGCAATATTGCTTTAATGCAACGCCAGCGCTGCATTTAACAATGCAGCAGCCTGCAAAGTTATCCTAATACGATGCATTAGTCGCATTTAACATTTGAGAGGTTTTGCAGGATTATTATTGCATTTCACATCGCAGGGTGTTGCAATATTTCTTTAATGCAAGGCGATCACTGCATTTAACATTGCAGCAGCCTGAAAAGTCATCCTAATGCGATGCATTTGTTGCATTTAACATTTGAGAGGTTTTGCAAAATTATTGCAATTAATTTAATGCATTTAACACCCACTGTGGGTCGCTAGATGACTTTAATGCAAGGCCATCACTGCATTTAACATTGCAGCAGCCTGCAAAGTTATCCTAATACGCTGCATTAGTCCCGTTTAACATTTGAGAGGTTTTGCAGGATTATTATTGCATTTCACATCGCAGGGTGTTGCAATATTTCTTTAATGCAAGGCGATCACTGCATTTAACATTGCAGCAGCCTGAAAAGTCATTCTAATGCGATGCCGGGGGTAGTAAATACAATAATAATACTATAGTAATAATAATTTATATTATTAATAATAAGAATAAATCAAAGATTGATTGATTGATTGATCGATCGGTGGGTGGGTGGATGGATGTCAGGAATTTGAGAGATTTTGCATGATTATTACAATGATTTTAATGCGTTTAATACCCCAGAACAGCTGCAATTTTGCTTTAATGCAAGGCCTGCGCTGCATTTAAAATTGCAGGAGCCTAATTGCATTTAACATTTGAGAGGATTTGCAAAATTATTGCAATTAATTTTATTGCATTTAACATCCCAGGGGGTTGCAATATTGCTTTAATGCAACGCCAGCGCTGCATTTAACAATGCAGCAGCCTGCAAAGTTATCCTAATACGATGCATTAGTCGCATTTAACATTTGAGAGGTTTTGCAGGATTATTATTGCATTTCACATCGCAGGGTGTTGCAATATTTCTTTAATGCAAGGCGATCACTGCATTTAACATTGCAGCAGCCTGAAAAGTCATCCTAATGCGATGCATTTGTTGCATTTAACATTTGAGAGGTTTTGCAAAATTATTGCAATTAATTTAATGCATTTAACACCCACTGTGGGTCGCTAGATGACTTTAATGCAAGGCCATCACTGCATTTAACATTGCAGCAGCCTGCAAAGTTATCCTAATACGCTGCATTAGTCCCGTTTAACATTTGAGAGGTTTTGCAGGATTATTATTGCATTTCACATCGCAGGGTGTTGCAATATTTCTTTAATGCAAGGCGATCACTGCATTTAACATTGCAGCAGCCTGAAAAGTCATTCTAATGCGATGCCGGGGGTAGTAAATACAATAATAATACTATAGTAATAATAATTTATATTATTAATAATAAGAATAAATCAAAGATTGATTGATTGATTGATCGATCGGTGGGTGGGTGGATGGATGTCAGGAATTTGAGAGATTTTGCATGATTATTACAATGATTTTAATGCGTTTAATACCCCAGAACAGCTGCAATTTTGCTTTAATGCAAGGCCTGCGCTGCATTTAACATTGCAGGAGCCTAATTGCATTTAACATTTGAGAGGATTTGCAAAATAATTGCAATTAATTTTATTGCATTTAACATCCCAGGGGGTTGCAATATTGCTTTAATGCAACGCCAGCGCTGCATTTAACAATGCAGCAGCCTGCAAAGTTATCCTAATACGATGCATTAGTCGCATTTAACATTTGAGAGGTTTTGCAGGATTATTATTGCATTTCACATCGCAGGGTGTTGCAATATTTCTTTAATGCAAGGCGATCACTGCATTTAACATTGCAGCAGCCTGAAAAGTCATCCTAATGCGATGCATTTGTTGCATTTAACATTTGAGAGGTTTTGCAAAATTATTGCAATTAATTTAATGCATTTAACACCCACTGTGGGTCGCTAGATGACTTTAATGCAAGGCCATCACTGCATTTAACATTGCAGCAGCCTGCAAAGTTATCCTAATACGCTGCATTAGTCCCGTTTAACATTTGAGAGGTTTTGCAGGATTATTATTGCATTTCACATCGCAGGGTGTTGCAATATTTCTTTAATGCAAGGCGATCACTGCATTTAACATTGCAGCAGCCTGAAAAGTCATTCTAATGCGATGCCGGGGGTAGTAAATACAATAATAATACTATAGTAATAATAATTTATATTATTAATAATAAGAATAAATCAAAGATTGATTGATTGATTGATCGATCGGTGGGTGGGTGGATGGATGTCAGGAATTTGAGAGATTTTGCATGATTATTACAATGATTTTAATGCGTTTAATACCCCAGAACAGCTGCAATTTTGCTTTAATGCAAGGCCTGCGCTGCATTTAACATTGCTGGAGCCTAATTGCATTTAACATTTGAGAGGATTTGCAAAATTATTGCAATTAATTTTATTGCATTTAACATCCCAGGGGGTTGCAATATTGCTTTAATGCAACGCCAGCGCTGCATTTAACAATGCAGCAGCCTGCAAAGTTATCCTAATACGATGCATTAGTCGCATTTAACATTTGAGAGGTTTTGCAGGATTATTATTGCATTTCACATCGCAGGGTGTTGCAATATTTCTTTAATGCAAGGCGATCACTGCATTTAACATTGCAGCAGCCTGAAAAGTCATCCTAATGCGATGCATTTGTTGCATTTAACATTTGAGAGGTTTTGCAAAATTATTGCAATTAATTTAATGCATTTAACACCCACTGTGGGTCGCTAGATGACTTTAATGCAAGGCCATCACTGCATTTAACATTGCAGCAGCCTGCAAAGTTATCCTAATACGCTGCATTAGTCCCGTTTAACATTTGAGAGGTTTTGCAGGATTATTATTGCATTTCACATCGCAGGGTGTTGCAATATTTCTTTAATGCAAGGCGATCACTGCATTTAACATTGCAGCAGCCTGAAAAGTCATTCTAATGCGATGCCGGGGGTAGTAAATACAATAATAATACTATAGTAATAATAATTTATATTATTAATAATAAGAATAAATCAAAGATTGATTGATTGATTGATCGATCGGTGGGTGGGTGGATGGATGTCAGGAATTTGAGAGATTTTGCATGATTATTACAATGATTTTAATGCGTTTAATACCCCAGAACAGCTGCAATTTTGCTTTAATGCAAGGCCTGCGCTGCATTTAAAATTGCAGGAGCCTAATTGCATTTAACATTTGAGAGGATTTGCAAAATTATTGCAATTAATTTTATTGCATTTAACATCCCAGGGGGTTGCAATATTGCTTTAATGCAACGCCAGCGCTGCATTTAACAATGCAGCAGCCTGCAAAGTTATCCTAATACGATGCATTAGTCGCATTTAACATTTGAGAGGTTTTGCAGGATTATTATTGCATTTCACATCGCAGGGTGTTGCAATATTTCTTTAATGCAAGGCGATCACTGCATTTAACATTGCAGCAGCCTGAAAAGTCATCCTAATGCGATGCATTTGTTGCATTTAACATTTGAGAGGTTTTGCAAAATTATTGCAATTAATTTAATGCATTTAACACCCACTGTGGGTCGCTAGATGACTTTAATGCAAGGCCATCACTGCATTTAACATTGCAGCAGCCTGCAAAGTTATCCTAATACGCTGCATTAGTCCCGTTTAACATTTGAGAGGTTTTGCAGGATTATTATTGCATTTCACATCGCAGGGTGTTGCAATATTTCTTTAATGCAAGGCGATCACTGCATTTAACATTGCAGCAGCCTGAAAAGTCATTCTAATGCGATGCCGGGGGTAGTAAATACAATAATAATACTATAGTAATAATAATTTATATTATTAATAATAAGAATAAATCAAAGATTGATTGATTGATTGATCGATCGGTGGGTGGGTGGATGGATGTCAGGAATTTGAGAGATTTTGCATGATTATTACAATGATTTTAATGCGTTTAATACCCCAGAACAGCTGCAATTTTGCTTTAATGCAAGGCCTGCGCTGCATTTAACATTGCAGGAGCCTAATTGCATTTAACATTTGAGAGGATTTGCAAAATAATTGCAATTAATTTTATTGCATTTAACATCCCAGGGGGTTGCAATATTGCTTTAATGCAACGCCAGCGCTGCATTTAACAATGCAGCAGCCTGCAAAGTTATCCTAATACGATGCATTAGTCGCATTTAACATTTGAGAGGTTTTGCAGGATTATTATTGCATTTCACATCGCAGGGTGTTGCAATATTTCTTTAATGCAAGGCGATCACTGCATTTAACATTGCAGCAGCCTGAAAAGTCATCCTAATGCGATGCATTTGTTGCATTTAACATTTGAGAGGTTTTGCAAAATTATTGCAATTAATTTAATGCATTTAACACCCACTGTGGGTCGCTAGATGACTTTAATGCAAGGCCATCACTGCATTTAACATTGCAGCAGCCTGCAAAGTTATCCTAATACGCTGCATTAGTCCCGTTTAACATTTGAGAGGTTTTGCAGGATTATTATTGCATTTCACATCGCAGGGTGTTGCAATATTTCTTTAATGCAAGGCGATCACTGCATTTAACATTGCAGCAGCCTGAAAAGTCATTCTAATGCGATGCCGGGGGTAGTAAATACAATAATAATACTATAGTAATAATAATTTATATTATTAATAATAAGAATAAATCAAAGATTGATTGATTGATTGATCGATCGGTGGGTGGGTGGATGGATGTCAGGAATTTGAGAGATTTTGCATGATTATTACAATGATTTTAATGCGTTTAATACCCCAGAACAGCTGCAATTTTGCTTTAATGCAAGGCCTGCGCTGCATTTAACATTGCAGGAGCCTAATTGCATTTAACATTTGAGAGGATTTGCAAAATTATTGCAATTAATTTTATTGCATTTAACATCCCAGGGGGTTGCAATATTGCTTTAATGCAACGCCAGCGCTGCATTTAACAATGCAGCAGCCTGCAAAGTTATCCTAATACGATGCATTAGTCGCATTTAACATTTGAGAGGTTTTGCAGGATTATTATTGCATTTCACATCGCAGGGTGTTGCAATATTTCTTTAATGCAAGGCGATCACTGCATTTAACATTGCAGCAGCCTGAAAAGTCATCCTAATGCGATGCATTTGTTGCATTTAACATTTGAGAGGTTTTGCAAAATTATTGCAATTAATTTAATGCATTTAACACCCACTGTGGGTCGCTAGATGACTTTAATGCAAGGCCATCACTGCATTTAACATTGCAGCAGCCTGCAAAGTTATCCTAATACGCTGCATTAGTCCCGTTTAACATTTGAGAGGTTTTGCAGGATTATTATTGCATTTCACATCGCAGGGTGTTGCAATATTTCTTTAATGCAAGGCGATCACTGCATTTAACATTGCAGCAGCCTGAAAAGTCATTCTAATGCGATGCCGGGGGTAGTAAATACAATAATAATACTATAGTAATAATAATTTATATTATTAATAATAAGAATAAATCAAAGATTGATTGATTGATTGATCGATCGGTGGGTGGGTGGATGGATGTCAGGAATTTGAGAGATTTTGCATGATTATTACAATGATTTTAATGCGTTTAATACCCCAGAACAGCTGCAATTTTGCTTTAATGCAAGGCCTGCGCTGCATTTAACATTGCAGGAGCCTAATTGCATTTAACATTTGAGAGGATTTGCAAAATTATTGCAATTAATTTTATTGCATTTAACATCCCAGGGGGTTGCAATATTGCTTTAATGCAACGCCAGCGCTGCATTTAACAATGCAGCAGCCTGCAAAGTTATCCTAATACGATGCATTAGTCGCATTTAACATTTGAGAGGTTTTGCAGGATTATTATTGCATTTCACATCGCAGGGTGTTGCAATATTTCTTTAATGCAAGGCGATCACTGCATTTAACATTGCAGCAGCCTGAAAAGTCATCCTAATGCGATGCATTTGTTGCATTTAACATTTGAGAGGTTTTGCAAAATTATTGCAATTAATTTAATGCATTTAACACCCACTGTGGGTCGCTAGATGACTTTAATGCAAGGCCATCACTGCATTTAACATTGCAGCAGCCTGCAAAGTTATCCTAATACGCTGCATTAGTCCCGTTTAACATTTGAGAGGTTTTGCAGGATTATTATTGCATTTCACATCGCAGGGTGTTGCAATATTTCTTTAATGCAAGGCGATCACTGCATTTAACATTGCAGCAGCCTGAAAAGTCATTCTAATGCGATGCCGGGGGTAGTAAATACAATAATAATACTATAGTAATAATAATTTATATTATTAATAATAAGAATAAATCAAAGATTGATTGATTGATTGATCGATCGGTGGGTGGGTGGATGGATGTCAGGAATTTGAGAGATTTTGCATGATTATTACAATGATTTTAATGCGTTTAATACCCCAGAACAGCTGCAATTTTGCTTTAATGCAAGGCCTGCGCAGCATTTAACATTGCAGGAGCCTAATTGCATTTAACATTTGAGAGGATTTGCAAAATTATTGCAATTAATTTTATTGCATTTAACATCCCAGGGGGTTGCAATATTGCTTTAATGCAACGCCAGCGCTGCATTTAACAATGCAGCAGCCTGCAAAGTTATCCTAATACGATGCATTAGTCGCATTTAACATTTGAGAGGTTTTGCAGGATTATTATTGCATTTCACATCGCAGGGTGTTGCAATATTTCTTTAATGCAAGGCGATCACTGCATTTAACATTGCAGCAGCCTGAAAAGTCATCCTAATGCGATGCCGGGGGTAGTAAATACAATAATAATACTATAGTAATAATAATTTATATTATTAATAATAAGAATAAATCAAAGATTGATTGATTGATCGATCGGTGGGTGGGTGGGTGGATGTCAGGAGGAACCGTACACCAATAACAGCACTTGTTTATAACGCGCGCGCACACACACGCACGACACCTGTTTATTCTTTATCCCTGTTCCGTATAAGTATGTATGTATGTACGGGGTTAATCAATATCTGTTATGGGCTGAGTGTAAGACAAGTGTTTGGGCCCTTCAGATTGGCGCGGGTGGCAGGCAGGCAGGCAGGCAGATAAAAGACGGCCATCGCAAGCTTGGTCACAACTGCTGGAGTGTCGGAGTGTCTACTAGACTGGGGTAAGTCAGTCAGCTCACACACACACACACACACACACACGCACACAATTAGGGTGACGTCTGTTTTTTATTGCTGGGGGGGGGGGGAGAGAGAGAGGGGGGGAGAGATAGAGCTGGGGGAGAGAGAGAGGGGGGGAGAGAGCTGGGGGAGAGAGAGAGGGGGGGAGAGGGGGGGAGACCCAAACCCAAAAACAAACCCAAACACAAACCCAAACACAAACCCAAACACAAACACAAACACAGACCCAAACACAAACACAAACACAAACCCAAACACAAACCCAAACACAAACCCAAACACAAACCCAAACACAAACCCAAACACAAACCCAAACACAGACCCAAACACATACCCAAACACAAACCCAAACACAAACACAGACCCAAACACAGACCCAAACACATACCCAAACACAAACCCAAACACAAACACAAACCCAAACACAGACCCAAACACAAACACAAACACAGACTCAAACACAAACACAAACACAGACCCAAACACAAACCCAAACACAAACCCAAACACAGACACAAACACAGACCCAAACACAGACTCAAACACAGACTCAAACACAAACCCAAACACAGACCCAAACACAAACCCAAACACAGACCCAAACACAAACCCCAAAAAAACCAAAAAACAATAACTTTGTTAAAAAACGGAGCTAGTATTAATTTTTTTTTTACATCTCACGGAAGTCCTTAGATTTTTTGCCACCTTAGGGTGGCTAACACTAACTGCACCAATTGTAGTTGTAGTTTTAGTTGTCTCTTCTTCTTTCCTGCACTCTTTTAACCTTTTATATATTGATTTATTTTTTAGATTTAACTTTTATTATTATGTCATTTTTCAGAATTTATATACTTTTGGGAGATATTTCCGGGAAACACTCTACGTAGTACAAAAGATAATCCACCCTTCATTCAAGAAAAATGTTGTAGTCCGGGTGCCAGACCATTTGCTTTATTATAGACTATTTATCGGTTAAGATGCAAGATTCTATTAGGAAAACAGGGGGTAAAGGTATTACATTTTGTAGTTGGAATGTCAAGGGTGTTAATGAACCAATTAAAAGAGGTAAAGTACTTTAACATTTAAAATCTATTGATGCAGACATAATGTTCCTTCAGGAAACTCATCTAAAAAATGTAGCACATAATAGACTGAAAGGCAAATGGATTGATAAAGTATTTCATTCATCGTTCCCCTTTAAATCAAGATGTGTTGCTATTTTAATTCGTAAGGGTATACCATTTATACATACTTCCTCTATAGTCGACACTGAAGGTAGATATGTTATATTAGTGGGAGAACTATATTCTACAAAATTGATATTGGTGAATGTCTATGCACCAAATTTTGATAATCCGTTATTTTTAAAAAATATATTTAATACCATTCCAGAATTTGGACAATATAACTTGATAATTGGAGGAAATTTAAATTGTACATTAGATCCTTATTTGGATAGATCTTCAACTCAAAGGAAAACAAAATCCAAGTCGTGTGAATTATTAAACTCTTATATAAATAGTGCAAATATAAAAGATGTTTGGAGGATTGATAATCCTTCAGGCCGAGAGTATTCATTTTATTCACCAGTGCATAAAACTTATTCAAGAATTGACTATTTCTTGGTGGACTCCAAACTTATTCCATATACGTATAATTCAAAATATCATAATATTATTATATCCGATCATGCCTCTTTAACATTTAGGGTAAAACTCCAAGGAGTAACGGGGAAACAGACTAATTGGAGATTTAATCCGCAAATCTTAAATGAAAAAGCATGTTATGACTATCTTAAATCGCAATTTCAGACTTTTTTTTACGCAAATGACCTTCCTGAAACACCTGCGTCCCTGTTTTGGGAAACATTTAAAGCGTTTGTGAGAGGATGTATTATTGCTTTTCAAGCGTCTCAAAATAAGAAGAAGCGAGCTGAACAACATGACCTAGAAAGTCAGATAAAACAGTTAGACATAACAAATGCCATCGCTCCCTCTATTGAAATACATAATAAAATTGCAGCTCTCAAATATAAGTTAAATTATATTCTCTCAGCTCATATTTTAAGGCTATTTCAATATACTAAACAAAAACATTTTGAATTTGGAGATAAACCACAGAAATTGCTTGCACGTCAACTCCGTAAATTAGAAGATGATTCTACAATTCATAAAATTAGATCAGAAAATGGAGATTTGCTTAAATTACCTAAGGATATTAATCAGAGATTTTTGCAATTTTATCAGTCATTATATTCATCAAAAATAACAGTTCTGCGCAGATGCAAAACGTTTTGCAGGAATGTAACCTTCCTGGTTTGAATGTGAGTGATAGAAATTTACTGGGCGCAGAAATAACTATGAAAGACGTTGAAGAGACCATTAAATCCATGAAAAATGGGAAGACTCCTGGCCCTGATGGCTTAAATAATGAATTTTATAAAATTTTTAGTGATTTGATCTCTCCACGTTTGCAAACTGTATATAGTCACGCCTTTAAACAACAGAGATTACCACAAACTCTGACTGAATCAACAATAATCCTCATTCCTAAAAAAGATAAGGATTCTGAAGACCCTGGTTCGTATAGGACGATAGCTCTTTTAAATATTGATCAGAAGATATTAGCGAAAATCTTAGCTCAGAGATTAAGTCTAGTTATAGATAAATTGATACACCCCGATCAATCAGGCTTTATAGCCAAACGATATTCATTTTTCAACTTGAGACGCTTGTTCAATATAATTTATTCAAATAGACTATTAAATGAAGATTTAGCAATCATCTCGCTAGATGCTGAAAAAGCATTTGATCAAGTAGAATGGCCCTATCTTTTCTCAGTGATGGAAAAATTTCAACTAGGTGAAAATTTTTGTTCATGGGTGAAACTTTTATATACATCCCCAACAGCTAGAATATTAACTAATCAAATGCTGTCATCTAAATTTCATTTATTTAGGGGTTGTAGACAAGGATGTCCACTATCACCGCTTCTATTTGCCCTTATTATAGAACCACTTGCTGAGAGTATTAGATCAAATTCAGATATTCATGGCTATAACACTAAACATACAACCAATAAAATTTCTTTATATGCGGATGATGTATTAATATATATTACAAAGCCAGAAATTAGCATTCCGAATTTATTAAATCTCATAACTCAATTTGGTTCATTTTCAGGGTATAGAATTAACTGGTACAAAAGTGAAATTATGCCAATAATGGAGCATAATCCGGCCATACTTCAACAATTTCCTTTTAAAATTGCCTATGAAAAGTTTAAATATCTTGGAATTTACGTGACTAGGAAATATACTTCTTTATTTAAATTAAATTTTCCTCCTTTACTCACTAAATTACACAGAAATATCCAATTTTGGAAAACACTCCCTATATCATTAGTTGGTCGTAGTAATGCTATAAAGATGATCTTTCCTCCACAGCTACTATACTTATTTCAAGCAATTCCGATCTATCTTCCAAAAAAGTTTTTTTTTAAAATTGATTCAATTGTTACTAATTTTATTTGGGACTACAAGACTCATAGAATAAATAAAAGACATCTATGTAAGTCTAAAATTAATGGAGGAATTGCTTTACCTAACTTTTTATTTTATTATTGGGCGGTTAATATTAAAAATATAACCTGCTGGTTGGATGATTCTGATCAACAACCGGATTGGTTAAAGATGGAGAAAGAGGATTGTTTACCATTCGATATTGGGGCGATCCTCTTAGCTCCAATAAATTTAAATAAAAAAACATATGGAGGTAATCCCAGTGTTATCCGTACCTGGAAACAATTAAAGCTTACGTTAAAATTGAGTAAATTATCTGTTTTCCTTCCTATTGCGAATAATCCTTCTTTTAAACCGTCTGTCTTAGATAGAGGATTTGCTCAATGGAAAAGTTATGGAATTAAAAGGGTGGGAGATCTTTATCATAAGGGAACTTTTCTTTCTTTTCAGGATTTACAGCAGAAGTACGGATTACATGTTAATAATTATTTTAGATATTTACAACTTAGAGATTATGTAAAATCACACATGCAAGAATATAAGTTTAGAGGTCCAGAAACACTTGATGTATGCCTGAATCGACATTATAATTCAAATAAATTAATATCCTTTATTTACAATACTCTCCTTGACACTGACATTCCGTCATCAGAATCTTATAGACGAGCATGGGAGGACGAATTGAATCAATTTATAATGCAAGATATATGGGATGAAAGTTTACAACATATACATCAATGTTCATTGAATACTAGACATTCCTTAATACAATTTAAAATAATACATAGATTACATTATTCGAAGACGAAATTAAATAGGATTTTTCCTAGTATCTCTCCTATTTGTGATAAATGTCAATTTCAAGAAGCTAATTTAACTCATATTTTCGTAACTTGTATAAAAATGCAAAACTTCTGGTTGGAGATTTTTTAAATAGTTTCTAAAGTTATTAATAAAAAATTAGATATGGATCCAAAATTAATTATATTAGGATTATCAGAACATACTACAAATTTTACAGCAAGTCAGGTACATTTTCTTGATTACAGTCTAATAACTGCGAAAAAATTAATACTTAAATTTTGGAAAAAACCAATAACCCCCACAATTAAAATGTGGACTACGGAAATGACAGAGACCCTGCATTTGGAAAAAATAAGGTTTGCCTTAATCGACAAACCTGAGTTGTTTTTAAAAATATGGTCTCCATTTATTGAATTTTTAGAAAAGTAAATGGGTTTGGCACAGGACTAAAATAAAAAATTTAAATTAAAAGTTGAAACTTGAGTTAGGGGTTGGATGTACAACTGTGGTTATTGTCTCCCGGATCTACTCCCTTTAATTTTTATTGTTAGATCCTTTTTTTAACCCTCTTATTCTCTCTCCCCAAGTTTATAGTTTTTTTTTTCATTTTTACTTTCTCTCTTCAAAAATTTAAAAATTGAAGCTATGTAAGAACTTTGTAACAAATGTGTTTTTTAAATTTCTATTTGTACATATGCTTTTCAAAAATAAAAAATATTTTAAATTTTTAAAAAAAAAAGAACCAAACCCTATGGTACTGTTCATCATTTGCGATGAACTCAACCAATCTCACCTCAGGAATGCACAGGTAACTAAAATCAACATCTCTCTCTCTCCCCCAGCCCACCCCCCTCGGCAGGGCTTAAGCACTCTGGCCTACACGACCAGTAAGTATGCCTGCCGTTCCATTTGTCGCTCTATTTGTCATCCGATCATTTATTGGTGGTGCTCCTGCTGGCTTTCAGAAAGATTTCAGAACGAAGCACCAACGAAAAGAGCAACACAGCAGTGGTCTAAGGAGACCAGGGGTCTCCATTAGGTCTGCCCTCAGTCGATGAAGTGGAACTCTTATTAAGCTATTTGCAGTTTTACAGAGCGAATGCACAGTAATCGGTCCGATTGCATAATCGTTGCGGAACATTGAGTTAATATGAAAGCGAATTATCAGGAAATCAACTCAATCGAAGTCCGGGCTGCATACAAAGACTGCGGCAAACCTCAATAATGAGCAGTTAATGGACGACGAAACAAATCTCCATCATCAAACAATACAAATCTTTCATGTCAAAGGAGAATACAAATGCAGTAATCTTGAATAAAGAGACATAACTCAGCGGGTCATGCAGCATCCGTAGAAGCAGCTGACGTAAGTTGAAGATTCGAGGCCATCAGACGGAGCACAAGGCATCAATGATTAGAAAGTTGGAAAGTAAATGATTGGGCCGATCAGTAACAACATGTGAATGTTCCTGTGTAGCGTAGTGCATGGCTGGGGATCAGAGTGAAGATGTTCCGTCTGCCTGTACGGGAGGACTGGATAAAGCTCATGATGGAACAGATGGGGAGTGAGAAGAGAGGTTCCACTGAATGGAATAGACAGAGAGCAGGTGGTGAACAGAGTGGCGTCACTTGGTGTTAAATGTTATCTGGGCATGTTGGGATCTGTCCTCGTCTGGGGTAGGAATCTGCAATAAAGGCATCAGGAAGATGCACTTCCGTTTACAAGGCAACGGATCAGGAATGGAAATTCCATCCCGATGCACAGACGACCTCACAGTGAATAATAATTGCTTATGGGATCCATTTTACTCCAGAACCCCTTCCTGCATCATTTATAGGTTCAAGGTGAATGTGGAAAAGATTAGTATGAAACTGATGGGTAACTTTTTCACGCAAAGGATGGTGGATGTATGGAACAAGCTGCCAGAGGAGGTCGTTGAGGCAGGAACTGTCCAAACATGTAAGAAGCAGTTAGACAAGTACATGGATCGGACAGATTTGGAGGCATATGGGCCAAACGCGGCCAGGTGGGAGTCGTGTAGCTGGAACATGTTGGCCGGTGTGGGCAAGTTGGGCCGAATGGCCTGTTTCCACTCTGTATCATTCTATGACTCTATGAGTCTATGCATGAATTGCTATCTGAATTAAGTATCTGTGCTCTCTGAAGGCAGATTTCCCGTGCATTGGGAATATTGCGGTGATCGGAATCGAACCCCGGCCACCTGCTCGGGATTCAACTGGCGGGGCACCGTTGCCGATTGATGAAAGGAGACGCACAAACAGCACAGTGTTTCCCCCGGAGCGGGAGCCGGAATAATGACAGTCTGGTGCAAAAACTCAGGAAACATAAAATCGGAAAATATGCGAGGATTTCTCACGGAATGATATCGCGCGTCCGGACGCCCTGAGACCAGCGGTCCGCGGTCTGTCGAAGGATGTGTTCGGTTTCATCAAGAAATGCACGTGACGGCTGTTTATCAATAGAGACATTTAGGTCTCGTCCTAATCAGAATGCTTTGGATGAAAAGGGAGATTCACACTTGGTTAATGTCCTGATCTGAGGCTTTGAAGCAAGATGACCCTGAACGGAACACGAAGGACAAGTGTGATCTCCGCAAGCCAATCAGGCATAAGAGGATTCCAAATCAGGCTGGGCGCTCAATTTTCTAGCAAGCGGATGCCTGGCGACTGCATTGGCTCTGATGACCACCACTGTTTACGAGCCGAACAATGCATCTCTACTGTTGGATAACCCGCTTTGAACAGGGAAACACTGTTTCATCAATGCGTATTCACCCGCCACCCGATGGTTCTGTCCAATACATCCCGATGACAGAGATCATAAAGCATGGAGACATATAGCGCGGAAACAGGCCGTGCCGCACAACATGGACGTGTCGATTAAAATGGACCATCTGATCTAATTCGGTTTGCCCATATCCCCGAAAACCTTTCCAAACCGTGTACCCGTCCAAATGTCCTTCACATTGTTTGTGCCTCAGCATGTTTCTGGGCAGGTCGTTTCACATTTCTTCAATCCTCTGAATGAAATAGTTGCCCCTCACGTTTATATTAAACTTTAACACCTCTCACCTTAAACCCATGCCCTATTGTGCTTGATTTTCCTACTCTGTTAAATAGACTGTGCATTCACTCCATTCATTCCTCTCTTACCCTTTTCGCCTGTAGAGGTCACCTCTCAGGCCCCTGTGCTCCTAGGCATAAAGTCCAAACCTGTCTAACGAAGCCATGTAGCCCAGGCCCTCGAGTGCTGGCAACATTTTCATCAATCAAGCCAGATGGCATCTTTCACGAAGATCAATTCTCGGTGAGCGGTCGGTCCGAACGAACCATCTGGCCCGGTTTTGAAATCGTGCGCCTTTCAACGTATTCGCCGCCATCTGTAAATATTGGTTTGGTGTCAGTTGCAAACATACTAACTATGGGCGCATAAGTAGAGTTGCTGCCTTACAACGCTTGCAACTGAAGACCCGGGTTCCATTCCGACTACGGTGCTGTCTGTTCGCAGTTCGTACGTTCCCCGTGAGATTTCTCCGAGATTGTTGGTTGCCTTCCACACTCCAAAGACCTACAGGTTTGTAGGTTAATTGGGTTGGTATGAGCCAAGTGCATGTAGGATTGAGTTAATATGCGGGGATCGCTGGTTAGAGCGGACTCGATGGGCCGAAGGGCCTGTTTCCGCGCTGTAATTTAGACTGTGGCAAAGGACAGTGATCAGCAGGTGATGGAGGAGGATAAAACAAATATCTTCCACCGACCCAGAAAAAAGTTTCGTATCAAAAGGGAATAAATATACTAAACCTGGAATCTTGAATCTTGGAGGAACTCATCTGGTCAAGTAGGTCTGTGAAACAACAGGTCTAATTCGACGTTTCGGCCCTACTCCCATTGAGGTAGAGCACAAGGAGCTGAATTATTATAAAATAGGTAAATGGTTCACTGAGATTGTCAGGAAAGAACATGGGATGTGCTGCGTAGCATAGCGTATGGCTGAGGGTCGGAATGAGATGTTCCGTCTATCTGTTCGGGAGAACAGGATGAAGGTCCTGACGGAACAAATGGGAAGTGAGGAGAAAGATTCCACACAGAGGGAGTGGGGAACAGACTGACGACACTGGGTGTGACCATATGTCTGGATGTTGAGGTCTGCCCTAGTTAATTATGGAAAGCTGCAATAGCGGAGGATAGCGGAGTCAGGGGTTATGGGGAGAAGGCAGGAACGGGGTACTCATTGCGATTGATCAGCCATGATCACATTGAGTGGTGGTGCTGGCTGGAATGGCCGAATGGCCTACACCTGCACCTATTGTCTATTGTCTATAATATGAGAGCGAGCAGAAAAACGCACTAATGCAAATGGCATGTTGGCCTTCATAACGAGAGGATTTGAGTATAGGAGTAAAGAGGCCCTTCTGCAGTTGTATCGGGCCCTGGTGAGACCACTACTGGAGTTTGTAACGATTGGGCTTGTCTTCACTGGAATTCAGTAGTAGCTGGCTGGCCTGATAACTAGATGGCTGGATAACCAGTGAGCTAGATTTCTAGCCAATAGGATGGACAAATAGCAACATAGTTTGCTACCTGGGTAGCTAGCTACCCGCATTGCATAACTCGAAAGCTAGATAGCTGGATGTGTAGATAGCTGAATAACTAGATTGCAAGATCGCTAGCTAGAGATATAGGCAGCTCTCTGTGTGGTGCGCTCCCTCTCTCGCGAGGCCCACAGAGGGAGATCTAGTCATATCTAGGTTTGTAGATAGCTACCTTGCAAGCTGAAATGACAGATAGATCGCTCACGCCGGCTATATATCTAGATGCCTGGATGACTAGATGGCTAAATTGCTTTCTGGCTAGACGGTTGGAAGGCTAGCTGGCTACTCGGGAAATTGGTCAGATGGGAAGCTGGCTCGCTGGGTAGATGGTGAACTGAATAAAGCCAGATGGCTGGGTGGTCAGATGGCGAGATGGCTTGATGAGTAGATGGCTAGTAGGCTTGATGGCCAGCTGGCTAGATAGCTACATAGCTTAGCAGCTAGCTAGATAGATAGACGACTACATGGCTAAATGGCTAGATAGCTAGGTAGCAATAGGAGGTAGGTAGAGAGCTAGATATCCAGTTGAAGAAATAAATAGCTTGATTCATTGCTACAGAGATAATTGGATAGATAGCTTTATAATTAAATCACTATGTTAGACTGCTAGCTAGATAGCTGGACTGCTAGACTGCTTTAGACTGCGTTAGACTGCTAGCTAGATAGCTGGAAAGCTAATAGGTGGATTGCTAGCCAGCAGGATAGATAACTAGGTAGTTAGCTAAATATATAGCTAACTAGATAATAAGATAGTTCGCTTGGCAAATTCCGAGAAGACTAAATAGCTATATAGCTGGGTGGATAGCTAGATAGGGAGATAGATAGATAGACAGATAGATAGATACCTATTTAGTCTGTTAGCTATAGAGCTAGACAGCTGGACGAATTGTCAAATTGATAGGTAGCAGGCTCCCTACATAGGTGGATAGCTGTTTAGCTAGTTAGCATGACAGCTAGGAAGCTGGATATCAAGTTATATAGATTGATTACCAGCGGGAAAGAGAGCCAGATAGCGTGTTAGCTTTCTAGGTAGCCAAATACCTGCATTGCTAGATAGCTTGAACACTAGACAGATGGATGGTGTGATAGCTGGATCTCTGCATTGCAAAAATAGTTAGCTAGTTGCGTAGGCAGCTTTTTGTGGAGTGCGGTATCTCGCTCGCTCGCTCTCGGGAGGGGGGGGGGGTGAAAGGGAAAACGAGAGAGACCTATTTCGATCTAGCTAGATAGCTCATAAATCGCTATAAAACTCTCTTGCGATGTGGCTCGTGAGCTATCTACTGGTATAGCTGGCTAGATGCCTAGCTCACTAGCCATCTTGCAAAGCTCCATCAAGCTAAACCGCTATCTGGCCGCCAAAGCTGTTGGCTCACAATCTAGTTATCTAGTTATCTATCTCTCTAGCCATCAGGCAAGTTAGTGACCTAGTTATGTTGCTACCAAAAGAGTTAGCTCTTTACCTATCAATCCAGCTATCTCGATAACTGGATTGCTAGCCAGCAGTATAGATTGCCAGATAGCGTATGAGCTGTCTCGATAGCAAGATAGCGAGGTACCTAGATAGCTATCGACATGCATTGCTAGACAGCTAGAAAGAATGGGTAGCTGGATATATAGATAGTAAGATAGCTATCTCGCCAGATAGGCTGCACTTTGAGGGCACTCTCTCGCTCATCCTCAGTGGGCCTCGTGAGAGAGGGAGATCTCGTCTGAACTAGCTGGATAGATAGCTGCCTAGCAAGTGAGACAGCGAGACAGTTAGATCGCTAACTAAATGGCTATATGTTTAGATAATTAGCTAAGATGGGAAGATGGCTGGTGGCGAGATCGCTAGAAAGTTAGATGGCTATTTGGCGAGCCGGTTAGAAAGCTAGCTGGGGAGAGGTAAAAGGACAGGTGGTGGTCGAGGGGGGAGGTAAAGGGACAGGTGTTGGTCGGGGGGGTAAAGGAACAGGTGTAGGTCGAGGGGGGAGTTAAAGGGACAGGTGTAGTTCGAGGGGGGAGTCCCTTTACCTCCCCCCGCGACTCCATGCAAGGACCCAATCAGTCTTTCCACGTGAGGCAGAGGTTCACCTGCACCTCCTCCAAACTCATGAACTGTATTCCAGGTGTCAACTTCTCTACATCGGCGAGACCAAGCGCAGGCTCGGCCATGGTTTCGCTGAACACCTCCGCTCAATCCATCTCACCCAAATTGATTTCCCGGTGGCTCAGCTCTTCAACTACTCCTCCCCTTCCCAATCTGCCCTTTCTGTCCTGGGCTTCCTCCATTGTCAGTCAGAATAAGGCCCAGCGTAAATTGGAGGAACAGCACCTCATATTTCGCTTTGGCAGTTTATACCCCAGCGGTATCAACATTGACTTCTCTAACTTCAGATAGTCCCTGCTTTCCCTCTCAATCCCCTCCCCCTTCCCAGTTCTCCCACCAGTCTTCCTGTCTCCGTCTATATCTTATCTTTTCCGGTCCCGTCCGCAGACATCAGTCTGAAGAAGTGTCTCGACCCCCGAAACGTTACCCATTCCTCCCCTCCTGAGATGCTGCCTGACCCGCTGAGTTACTCCAGCATTTTGTCTACCTTAGCTAGATAGCTAGTTGGGTAGATATATGCAACTATATTGATAGCTACAGATCGAGATGGCTAGATAGCCACATAGTTAGATAGCTAGACAGCTAGATAGCTAGAGATATAGCGTGGCTCATAGCAATTAGCTGGATAAAGAGATAGCTAGACTGCGTCGGGAATCGCATTTCTGCACACATTTTCTCATGGCATTTGTAAAAGTTTGACGTCGTCGTTCGTGTCAATTGTCGAATCCTTGAATAGCGATCAGTGTTAGAGCTCTAGGGGCGAGCGGAATCAAGGGATTTGTGGAGAATACAGGCAAAGGTTACTGATTGTGCATGATCAGCCATGATCACAGTGTATGGCGGTGCTGGCTCGAAGGGCCAAAGGGCATCCTCCTGCACCCATTTTCTGTTTTCTATGTCTATAGACTCCGTCCAATCCCGGAGTTAGTAATGAGTTCATAAGTTCATACGCCATTTGAGTAAGTCACTAGGCTCACCGAGTCTGGTCCGCCATTCGATCATGGCTGCCCTATCTTTCCCACTCAAACCCAACCCCAACTTTGACACTCTTACTAATCACGGACCTGTCAATCCTCAATTTTAAAAACCTGTTAATTCCCCAATTACGGCATCCAGAGTCGCCTGTTACAGCATTCCGCAGATTCACCACCCTTTGACTAGCCTCAGAATAAAAGGACGTACATTTCAAATGAGATGACAAGGGATTTATATCGTAAGAAGGTACTAAATCTTTGGAATTCTGCCACAGACAGCTGTAGAAACCGTGATTGGGTATTTTTAAATCGGAGCTGGACATGGTCGTGATTCGTAAGAGTGTCGACAATTACGGGAAGACGGTAGGAGAATGGAGTTGAGTGGGAACGAGAGGTGAGCCATGATAGAATGCCGGTGTGGACTCGATGGGCCTTGGTGCCCTAATTCTGCTGCTATGACTTTTGTACTTAGTGTTATATTTTAACAGTGCACTGCAGCATCCTCACACAGCGCACCTCGGTGCATGTACAGTGGCAATAGACTGTCACATCGCTCTCCCCTGGATGAACATCAGCAACACACTGCAACTTCCACACACAGCGCACCCCAGTGGGTGTAGTGGCAATATCCTGTCACAGCGCCCTCCCGTGGATGAACATCAGCAGCACACTGCAACATCCACATACAGCGCACACCAGTGGGTGTACAGTGGCAATGTACTGTCACATCGCTCTCCCCGGATGAACATCAGCAGCACACGGCAACATCCACACACAGCGCACTTCAGTGCATGTACAGTAGCAATATACTGTCATGGCGCCCTCCCCTGGATGAACAGCAGCAGCACACGGCAACATCCACACACAGCGCACCTCAGTGCATGTACAGTAGCAATATACTGTCACAGCGTCCTCCTGTGTATGCACACTACAACATTGAGATACAGCAGCCCCCAATGTATGTACAACAGTGCATTGGAGCATCAGCATTGCTGAAGTTGGATCTTAAGGTTCCAGTGCGTAACTCACAGATCGTGGCAGCATGTTCAGAGTTATAAATGAGCCATGTGGAACGCTTGCTATATTTGACGGAGGCTTTGAATACGAGTCAGATGTCAACATTCAATTTAGAGAACTTTGCTTCGGTCGCTTTTGCAGTATTGTGTGCAGTTATGTTCGCTCTAGTACAGGAAGGATATGGGCGCTTCGGAAATTGTGCTCAAGACGTTTACAAGAACATCATCTGGAGCATAAGAACAGCCAGACGTTGGACGGATTAATCTGGAACACCGGAGATCGGCCATTCACCAGATAGATCGATATCAAATTGTAAGAGGCAAAGATATGGTAAACTCCGAGTGCAAGCCGAGTGCCGATAAACGCTCACCATAGGTTAAACTATTGCTGGTATCATTCTTGTAATCATCCTCTGAACCCACTCCAGAGCCAGCACACCTCTCCTCTGATATGGTGCCCAGAATTGCTCACAATATTCCAAATGCGGCCTTCCGAGCGCCTTGTATAGCCTCAACATTACATCCGTGTTTCTGTATACAAGTCCCCTTGAAATAAATGCAAGCGTTGAGTTTGCTTCCATTAGACAATAGACAATAGACAATAGGTGCAGGAGTAGGCCATTCGGCCCTTCGAGCCATCACCACCCTTCCATGTGATCATGGCTAACCATTCTCACCGATTCAGCTTGCAGATTAAAATTTTGGTAATCCTTAACCAGCACTCCCAAGTCCCTTTGCACTTCCGATTTATGGATTTCCCCCCACGTAGACAATAGTCTACGCCATTATTCCCACTACCAAAATGCAGTACTCCGCACTTTGCTACACTATATTCCATCTGCCACTTCTCTGCCCATTCCCCCAACATGTCCAAGTCCTTCTGCGGAGTCCATGCTTTCTCTAAACTACCTACCTTCCACCTCTTTTCGTAACATCCGCAAACTCGGCCACAAAGCCTTCAATCCCCTCGTCCAAATCATAATATAAAACGTGGAGTAGCGGACAAACAACGATCCTTGAAGTTCTCAACTAGTTACTCTTCGCCAACTAGAAAAAAATCCCCCTTTATTGCCACTCTTTGTCTTCTGCCATCCAGCCAACCAGTTATCCATGCTGGTATCTGCCCTTTGACACCGTGGGCTCTCAACTTCCTAAGCAGCCATCTTGTGACACCTGGTCAAAGGTTTTCTGAAAATCAAAGTAAACAACATCTACTGTCTCTCCTTTGGCTGTATTGCTATTTACGTCTGAAATAATTCCAGCAAATTTATCAAACACGACCTTCTCTTCACAAAGCCATGACAACATATGCCTATTTCATCGTGCATGTATATGTACTCTGTCACATCATCCTGTATAACGGGTCCTAAAATCTTCCCACCCACTCCACTGGTGTTGGAGGCAGATACAATAGTGATATTTAAGACAAGTTCAGATTTTCAGGTAATGAAGGGATATGCATTGTGAGCAGGCCGGTAAGGTTGGACGTCTCCTGTTCGGCACAGCTATTATTAGCCGAAAGTCCTGCCGTGCCTTGTACTTCGTGTAGGAAAGAAATGCAGATGCTGGTTTAAATCGAAGGTAGACACAAAATGCTGTTGTAACTCAACGAGAGAGGCAGCATCGTTGAGTTGCGGGTCGAGACCCTACTTTAGACTGATGTCGGCGAGGTGGCGGGAAAGAGATAGAATTTTGTTGGAGACAGCGAGACTGGTGTGAGAGCTGGGAAGGAGGAGGGATGGAGAGAGAGGGGAAGCAAGGGTTAATTGAAGTTAGAGAAGTCAATGTTCATATCGCTGGTATGCTGCCCAAGCGAAGTATGAGGTGCTGTTCCTCCAATTTGCGCTGGGCCTCACTCTGACAATGGAGGATGCCCAGGACAGAAAGTTCAGGTTGGGAATGGGGCAGCGGGGGTGAGTTAAAGTGCTGAGCAACCGGGAGATCAGGTAGAACTGTGTGGAGCTGTTCAGCGAAACGATCGCCGAGGTTTCGCTTAGTCTCGCCGATGTCACTCCATCAGTACTATCCCACTGTATACCGTTACACCAGTACTACCCCACAGTGCGTCACTCCGTCAGTACTATCGAACAGTATACCGTTATACCAGTACTACCCTACAGTGCGTCGCTCCATCAGTGCTACCGCACAGTGTCACTCCATCAATTCCATCCCACATTATGTCACAACAACAGTACTACCGCACAGTGTGTCACCCCATCAGAACTACCCCAGAATGTGCCATTACTTCAACACTACCCTACGTTAGGTTACTCCATCAATACTACTTTACAGTCTGTCACGCCATCAGTACCACATGTTACTCCATTAGTAGTACCCAAGAGCGTGTCACTCTCATCAGTACAACCCCACAGTATGCCATTGCGAACAAAGCGAATTTACAGAAAACTCTGCTTTAAGTGTCGAATAGGTCAGGAGGACACATTATTGGCAACAATGCTGAATACAAGATTCAACTGTCAGCTCCTTATGCCAGTTTACCCACTAAACAAAAATCAGATTCATTTCTGGTTTCTGGTTTCTGGTTTCATTTCTTCCCGACGATGTTTCACTCTGTCAGTACCACCTTAAGTATGTAATTTCATTAGTTCTACCCACAGTTTTTCACCCCTTCAATAATACCATCGAATGTGTCACTTTATCAGTACTACCCCAAAATATACCAGTCCTTCACTACTACCCCACAGGATGCTAATCCATAAGTATTATCGCACAGCGTGTTACTCCATCAGTACTACCACATCGTCGGTTACTCCATCATTACTGCATCACAACGTGTCATTCAATCGGTACTATACCATAGAATGCCATTGCATCAGTACTAGCAAATGGATAGTCATTCCATCAGTACTATTCCACAGTGCGTAATTCGATCAGTTCTCCCCCTCAATGTGTCACTCCATCAGAACTACACTATAATGTGTCATTACACCAGTACTGCCCCATTTAGTTTCACACCATTAATACTATCCGACAGTGTGTCACGACATCAGTACTACCATATCGCTTGTTCCTCCATCAGTACTACCGCACACTGTGTCACTCTATCAGTAATACACCAAAATGTTTTACACAGTTTGTCACTTCACTAGTACAACCCGAAAGTGTATTGCTCCATCTGTACTGCCCACATTGTGTCACTCCATCAATACTACCCCACTGGTCATCACTCCATCAATACAAGCCTACAGTGTGTTAGACGATCATTACTACAACACACTATGTCACTCCATCAGTACAACCCCAGAGCGTGTCACTTCATTGGTACTACCGCACTACACACCATTCCATTAATACACACCCACAGTGTTTTTCAACATCAGTACCACCTTGTGTATTATTCCATTAGTACTACCACACTGGGTGTCACTCTATCAGTACTATCCAACGTTGTCTCACTCCATCTGTACTACACAATGAGTCCTTCTATCAGTACTACCCCACAGTGCTTCAATCTACCAGTATTACTGCCTGACCAGCTGAGTTTCTCCAGCATTTTGTGAATAAATCGATTTGTACCAGCATCTGCAGTTATTTTCTTATATTACTCTGGTATATGTCCATCCAACAGTACTACACCGCAGGGTGTCACATAATCAGTACTATTCCACAATATTCTATTGCGTCAGTCCTGCCACATAGTGTGTCACTCCATCAGTACTACCTCAAAGTGTGTCACTCCACCAGCACTACACACAGTGTGCCACTGCACCAGTAATAAAATATAGATTGTTACTCCATCTGTACTACCCTACACTGTGCCACTCCATCAGTGCCTCCCCATAGAGCATCGCACCATCAGGAATATCACTCGGGTTATCATTGCATCAGTACGTGTGTCACTCTATCAGAACAATCCATTATCACTCCATCAGTACTACCACGCAGCGTCTCACTCCATTAGTATTCCGCACAGTGTCAACCATCAGCCCTATCTCACTGTGTCACTCCATCAGTAATTCCCCACAGTATGTCACTCCATCAGCCCTATCTCACTGTGTCACTCCATCAGTAATTCCCCACAGTTTCACTCTATTAGTATTTCCCCACAATGTCTCACGCCATTAGCACTACCCGATGTTTATCGTTCAATCAAGACTATCCCAGTGGGTCACTCCATAAGTGCTGCCACAAATTGTGTCATTCCATCAGTATTACCAAACAGTGTGTCACTGCATTAGTACTACTCCACAGTTTGTCATCACAATAGTACTACCGCTCAGTGTGTTACTCCGTCGTTGAAACCACACAGTGCCTCACTGCATAATTACAACTCCATATTGTTACACTACATCTTTGAGTATATGAAAAGCGTCTTTGAGTATATGAAAAGCGCTATATAAATAAAATGTATTATTATTATTATTATTATTATTACATCGGTACTGCTCCCACATCATGTCACTCCAGTGCAATCCTAGAACGTGTCACTCCATCAGTACTCTCCGCAGTTTTTTCTTCCATCAGTACTCCCCAAAGTGTTTCACACCATCAGGACTACCTCAAATCTGCCATTCCCTCCGCATTACCCCACAGTGTGCTAACCCATCGCTGCGACGCCATAGTGTGTAATTCCATCACTATTTCACCACAGTTTTTCATAGCAACAGTACTACCGCAGAGCGTGTCAGTCCATCAATATTGCTGCGTCACTGCAACAGAATGTGCTATTACATCCGTGCTATCCCACAGTGTGTCATTCCATCAACACACCTCCACAGTACGTCATTACACCAGTACTACTCCACAGTGTTACACTCCATCAGTACAACACTGGAGCGTGTCACTCCATCAGTACTACCCTACAATATGTTATTCCATCAGCACTACACCACAGTGACGCACTCCATCAGTACTGCCTTAAGCTTGTTATTCCATTATGTACAACCACACGGACTCATTCAATTAGTATTACCCAAAAGTGTAACCCTCCATCTGTACTGCCCCACCGTCAGTTCTATTTCAGTGTGGAAGTCACAATGTGCAACCCGACAGTACCACCGAACATTGTGTCAATACTTCAGTACTCGCCCAATGTGCGCCATTCTGTCCATACTACCCCCAGTGTGTCATTCAATCAGCACTACACCGAAGTATGTCACTCCATCAGTATAACCGCGCAGTGTGTCACTCCATCAGTACTACTCCACAGCGTGTCACTCCATCAGTTTTACCCCAAGGGGTGGGGTGATGGAGTGACAAACTGCGTGGTAGTACTGATGCAATGACATGAGTACTACCACTCAGTTTGTCACTCCGTCAGTACTACTTCAGTGTGGAACTATATCAGTACGACCCCAGGGTGTCAGTCCATCAATTCTACGTCACAGTGTGCCAGTTCCTCAGTACTACCTCACAATGTATTACTCCATTAGTCTACCCCACAGTGTTTCATCCATCAATTCTTCCCCACAGTATGTCATTACAACAGAACTACCTCACAATTTGTCACTAAATCAATATTATTCCACTGTGTGTCACTTCGTCAGTACTACTCCACAGTTTGTCATAACAACAGTACTACTCATTGTGTCGCTCCATCAGTATTACCCGCAGTGTGTTATACATCAGTAGAGGCACATGGTGTATCACTCCATCAGAACTACTGCAAAGTGTGTCACTTCATCAGTACTACTGCAGTGTGTCACTCCATCTGTACCAACCCACAGTGTGTCAATCCACAAGAACTGCATCAATTGGTGTTACTCCTTCAGTACTACAGTGTAGTGCTGATGTATTCAAAGTAGGAGGCCCTGTTATGATGCAGAAGCTGACTGAACTCTTCCATTCCATGTGGAATGAAGGAAAGGTCCCACAACAACTGAAAGATGCCAGCATAGTCCACATCTACAAGAGGAAAGGCAACCGCCAGTCTTGCGACAATAATAATAATAATAATAATGCATTTTATTTATATAGCGCTTTCCATATACTCAAAGACGCTTTACAGAGATTTAGAGAACATAGGGAAATGAATAAATAGATAAATAAGTAAATAAGTAAACGAACAGAGAAAGGAGACAGAAGGCGAGGTCGAGGCATCTCCCTCCTGTCCATAGCAGGGAAGATCTTGGCTCGTATCCTGCTCAACCGTCTCATTCAACACCTTGAGCAGGGTCTCCTTCCAGAAAGCCAGTGTGGTTTCCGTGCTGGGCGTGGAACTGTCGACATGATATTTGCTGCACGCCAACTCCAGGAAAAATGCAAAGAGCAGCACAGCGACCTGTTCGTGACCTTCGTCGATCTGACAAAGGCCTTCGACACTGTCAGCAGAGATGGCTTGTGGATAATGCAGAAGTTTGGCCGTCCCAGCAAGTTCATCACGATTGTCCGGCAGTTCCATGACGGCATGATGGTGAAAGTGCTAGATGATGGAGACGGAAGCCTTTCCAGTGACAAACGGCGTGAAGCAAGGTTGTGTTCTTGTCCCTACACTCTTCATCATGGTCTTCCCTGCCATGCTGACCGATGCCTTCCGTGACTGCCAGGATGGAATACACATCAGGTACAGGAACTGACAGCAGTCTGCTCAACCTTAGGCACCTGCAAGCTGTTACAAAGGTGAAGGAGACCATCATCAGAGATTTTTTGTTTGCTGATGACTGCGCCTTCAACGCCAGCACAGAGCAGAAGATGCAACATGAAATGGACTGCTTCCCACAGGCGTGTGACAACTTTGGTCTCTCCATTAGCACCAAAAAGTCTGAAGTTATGTACCAGCCCGCGCTTGGAAAGCCCTACCAGGAACCACACATCACGGTGAAGGGGCAGAATCTACAGGCAGTTGACAGCTTTACGTATCTGGGTAGTACACTCTCGCGAGTGGTGAACATTGACGTTGAGGTTAACAACAGGATTGCCAATGCCAGCGCTGCATTTGGGCGACTCCGTGGGAATGTTTGGGAGTGGAGAGGACTCGGCCTTACCACCAAGCTGAAGGTCTACTGTGCAGTGGTACTCACCACTCTTCTCTATGCCAGTGAGACCTGGACTGTCTACAGCAGACATGCCAAACAGCTCAACCGCTTTCACTTGAGCTGCCTCCTTCACATCAGGTGGCAGGACAAAATTCCCGACACAGAGGTCTTGGAACGGGCCGGAATCCCCAGCGTCCACACCCTCCTACGGAAATCCCAAGCCAGATGGGCAGGCCATGTCGTCAGAATGCCCGAGAGTCGGCTGCCAAAACAGCTTCTGTATGGAGAACTGTGTCAGGGCAAGCGCTCAGTAGGAGGACAGAAGAAACGGTTTAAGGACTGCCTCAAAGTGTCCCTCAAAGACTTGGACATCAACCTTAGCACTTGGGAGTCTCTTGCTCTGGACCGTCCAACGTGGCGTAGCAAGCTCACCACAGGAGCCCGTGCAGCAGAGAACAGACGCACTGCAGAGGCCCAGAGGAAACTCACCGCGCGCAAGGCCCGGGCTACCTCCACTTCCACTGCAGCACCCATCCACTTGTGTCCTACGTGTAGGCGTGCCTTCCGGGCCCGGATTGGCCTCACCAGTCTCTTCCGGACCCACAGGCACCAATCCTCCAACTAAAAGTGAAGTCATGGTCATCTTCGAACCCGAAGGACGAACAACAACAACAACTCAGCGCATTGCGTCACTCCATCAGTACTACCTCCACATTCTGTCACTCCATTAGTGCACTGCACAGTGTGTAATTCCATCAGTACTACTGCGCAGTGTGTCACTTCATGAATACAACTCCAAAGTGTGTCACTCCATCTGTACCAACCCACAGTGTGTTAATCCACCATTACTACCATACATTGTGTCACTCCATCAGTTCCACTGCACAGTGTGTCACTCCATCAGTAATGCCCCACACCGTGTCACGTCGTCACTAAAACACACAGTATGCCATTACGTCATTCCAAACACACATGTTCACACCCTCAAACACAGTCAAACACGCACACACACATACCCGCGCAAGAAGACAATAGACAATAGACAATAGACAATAGACAATAGGTGCAGGAGTAGGCCATTCAGCCCTTCGAGCCAGCACCGCCATTCAATGCGATCATGGCTGATCACTATCAATCAGTCAGTCAGACACACACAGTCTCTCAAATGCAATCACAAACAATCAAATATACTCTCACACATTCTCACATACAATCACACGTACACATGCACTCACACTAACAGATATTCACACGCACTAGCACGAAGAGACACGCACACATTCGCACACACTTACACACGAACACATTCTCTGACAACACCATCATATACTCTCCCACACACGCGCACACACACACACACACACACTATCAAAGAATTACATACTCAAACACTCTGACAAACTCACATCCCACATATTCTCTCACATTCTCACAAACAGCCACACACACGCACAGACGCAAACACTGTCCTTCACAAACCCACATGCACTCTCCTACTCAGAGACACATGTGCATTCAATCGCACTTGCATCCACACTTACTAATGCTCACACACTCACATTCACGCACTCGCACAGACAGACACACACACAAATATCGGCACTCTTACAAACTCTACCGTTCTCTCATACGCAGACCCGCATGCACACGTGCACATTGTGGGATTGAGTGTATCCTTGGATGTTCGCAGCGAGCAGTCAGCACAGCGTGGCCGGTGTGTTAACGATGAGCGGGGCCAAGCCCTTCAGTCGGCCCGCCTCGCCCACCGCGGTTGGCGATGAGAGCCGCGCCTCGGGAGCGAGGAGAGAGCCGCTATGAACCGCAGAGAGCGAGGTGGACCGTTGGAGACCGAGGAAGTCCGCCGAGAACGAAGGGGCGACTCGCGGTGCGGCGGCAGGGAGCGTTTGTAACTTTGTCGGCGTCAAAATGGGGCGACACTTTTGTACTGCCTAGGTGAGGTCTGCGACATGATGTTACCGGGTTGTCTGCAAAACTAAGCATTTCACTCTACCTGGGTAAGTGATAATAAAGTATAATTGAATCATTGAAATTCCTGCAACCGCATACACTAACGCACACACACACACACACACTCATTTGCACAATCTCACACATTCACACTCGCATACACGTGCTAACACACTCTTGCAAGGACTCGCGCACACACACTGTCACACACAATCAATATCCAATGCGAGGCAGGCTGCACCTCTGGAGAAATCTAGTTGAGTATGTCAGTTCAGTGCAGTTTATTGTCACGTGTACCGAGGTACCGTGAAAAGATTTTGTTGCGTGCCACCCAGTCAGTGGAAACAAAATACATTATTACAGTCGAGCCATTTACAGAGTATAGATACATGATAAGGGGATAACGTTTAGTGCAAAGTAAAGCCTGCAAAATCCGATCAAGGATAGTCCGAGGGTCAACAAAGAGGTAGATAGTAGTTCAGCACTATCGTTGTGGTGGGATGATTCCGTTGCCTGATAACAGCTGGGAAGACGCTGTCCCTGAAACTGGAGGTGTGCATTTTCACACTTCTATACATTTTGCATAATGGGAGAGAGGAGAAGCAGGAGTGGCAAGGGTGCGACTCGTCCTTGATTATGCTGCTGGCCTTGCCGAGGCGGCGTGGTTTATAAACTGAGTTAATATATGGGAGGTTGCTTTGTGTGATGGTCTGGACAATTCGCAGCAATTTCTTGCGTTCTTGTATGGAGCTGTTCCTAAACCAAGCTGTGCTGCATCTTGATAAAATACTTTCTATGGTGCATCTGTAGACGTTGGTGAGAGTTGTAGAGGGCACGCCGAACTGGCTAACCCTGCTAAGGACATGGATGGGTGAAGTTTCGGTTCGGCACATTTCTTCAGACTGATTGTGGTGGGACGGGGGAACAGCAGGACAAAGCGAGTTGAACGATAAGCGGGTGAATACCGTTTTCATTGTCAGGTGCGAGGTAAGGGTTGAGCAGGATGGAATTATAAAGAAAGAGGAAGTAATATCGGTTGAAGATGTGGTGGAGGGGATATATTGGTGCGAGTCCGGATGAAGCACGAGGAAGAGGGAGGGGGAAGTGGGAATTTGCACTCAGTTACCTAACATTGGATAATTCAAAGTTCATACCATTAGGAATTCTCTGCATCAGAAGGCAGTGGAGGCTAATTCTCTGAATGCACTCAAGAGAGAGCTAGATAGAGCTCTTAAGGATTGCGGAGTCAGGGGGTATGGGGAGAAGGCAGGAACGGGGTAGTGATTGAGAATGATCAGCCATGATCACTTTGAATGGCGGTGCGTACAGGCTCGAAGGGCCGAATGGCCTCCTCCTGCACCTATTGTCTATAGTCTATTGTTGCAAGGCACCAAGGGCGGAATATGAAGTGGCGTTCTTTCAGTTTGCATGTCTCTTCAGTCTGGCAATAGATGAAGCAAAGGACAGAAAGGTCAGTGTGGGAAGGCGAGTTACAACGGGAAGATCCGGGAGGCCTTGACGGAACGACAGTAAGTGTTCGGCTGAACGGTCGCCGAGTCTCCACTTGACCACGCCGATGCAAAGGAGACCATATCTGGAACACCGCATGCAATAGAAGGGATTAGATGAGGTGCATGTGAACAACAGCCTCACCTGGAAGGGCTATTGAAGTGTGAGGGAACGGGGTAGAGAGACATCCCATGGTGGCTGGCCGTTTTAACCGCACTTCGCAAGAAAGGCCTTGGAGAGGGAGGTGAGGGCGAGCAGGAGGAGTGTTGGGGAAAAGAGAGAGACAGATAGGGAGTACGGTGATGAAAGTAAGAGATAGCGGAGAAGACGAAAGAAGAGATGGATGGAGAGTTAAGTAACAAAGGGAGAGTGGGAACATGAAAAGAGAGCGGAGTTCAGATCGCGTGGGTTGGCAAAACGGAGCGAGGGAAGGGTCAGATAGTTAGAAAGAAACGGAGGGATAATTGCAATGGGAGTGAGAAGGAGGGGGGGTTAGGAGAGAGAGGTTGACAGAGAGATGGCGGAGCAGAGAGGAAGAATGGAGATGGTAGGAGAGAGTGATAGTTCATAGAGAGCGACAGCAGTAAGGATGGAGGGAGAGAGAAAGGGAGGAGGGAGAGAGACAGAGAGGAGGGAGAGAGAAAGGGAGGAGGGAGAGAGAAAGGGAGGAGGGAGATGTGCCGCATCATTCGCTGTTTTATTTGGGTTTCGGACAATTCTGAAGCCACAATGTTTCTGTTCTCTGAGTGTCGTGAGTCTTTGGGTCGTTCCTGCTCAGAGGTGACGAAGGCAGAGAATGTTATTGTCCCGGCGCAAAATCAGACCCACTGCAGGCAAGCAAGGAGTGAATGGTTACCGGCCTCGCCGGGAGTGTGGGGGTGAGGTTGCAGTCAGTTAAGCCGCGATCATATTGAGTGGTGAAGCATAGTGGAGAGGCCACTTTAGTGCGAGGTGATCTGTTGATCTAATTCCTCAAGCTGTGGACAAATGTCGCCCAGTCCACCTTCAAACTGGGCATCAGAAGCCCTGAGAGGGTCCCTGGAATTTGGGATTGCCTTAGTGAGTGAAACGGATTGAATGAAATCAGACAAACAACATGAAGCGGAGAGTTGGACTTGATGGAGTTTGAAACAATATCCCCTTTGCTGGAACAATGCCGCTCCCAATTTCCATCCCTCAGTATCGCCACAATTCCCAGTCTTTGGAGTTTCTCAATCAATTCCCTGAATAAATCACGACCTGTCTCAGTAGGGATTTCACTTGGCTGATGTCATCTGTTTGCGAATCATTTCAAAATCTCTACTTTTTAACTCTGTTGAAACTTCGTTGTCCCGGTGGAGACGGAAAATGGTATAAAATCTCCGGGAGTGTACTGCCCCGGCATTTCAATTCGGAGAGATTATCGGTGGCTCACATGGACACGTCGTTGGGCAGAGAAAATGGGGCACCATTATTGGGAATATGTGGACGTGGAGAAAATGTTGTACGTGATCATTGCTGCCGTTGGAGTCCCTGATAAGTGAGCAGAACAATTCAAGTTTTATAACTCCGTCTGTTAACGCGTGTTAACCTGATTCTGATCGTGTTACATGATTCACAACTGATGATCGTTGTACAAGAATATGTGAAGTAAATCAATCCTCTCAGAGAAATATCTTTGAATTAACGCTGTGATTTTTCTTATTTTCACACAGCCGAAACTAACCCTCTTTTTCTCCCACAGCCGGGACCCACTAGAATGTTGTTCTTGCCTTCAGTGGGACCTTGCCCAGAGTTGTCCCAGTGCTCGGGACAGGCAGCTCTCCGGGACGGTGTGACTGGGAGGGGTTTACATTGTGAAGTTCACTGTGTCTGAGTTATTGATCAGAGTGAACACCCGCTCATGTGGACAGGTCTCACTGTGGAGTCTGTCACAGTCGGATTCCACCGCCTGTTGGTCAATAATTGGATCGATCTCCTGAACCAGTGGCCGCGGATCTACCGGCGTGTGTTGTTACCGAACTGAACTCACTGTGGAATGAATCAATTAACGGAGCCGCTCTGCTGCCGGACTCTAAGTTGTCCCTGCCTTCCCTCTGGAACCCTCCTCGTCCCATCAGATGCCGAGTTCCCAGAGCCCTGGTTAAACGCGGCCGGTAACGGTTAAGTCTGTCAAACCGGCCCCATCAGAGACTGTGAGCGGGGTTAACTGTAGA